>NC_067491.1:57884359-58184359 GCF_947179515.1 Apodemus sylvaticus | reverse complement strand
CTCAAAGCCACATACCTACAGACACTTAAATTTCTGACAAAAACCCAAAATCATACAATAGGGAAAAAAGAAAGTATCTAAATAATAGTGGTGAGCTAATAAGATGTCTGATGTAGAGGAAAGAAAATAGATGTATATCTATCACCCTGAACAAAACTTCAAGTGAAGTTGATCAAAGACGTTAGCATAAAGATTCCAGAGAACCAGGTAATGCTATTAAAAATGGAATACAGAGCTAATAAAAGACTTTCCAAATAAGGAATCTCAAGTGGCTGAGAAGCTCCTAGTGAATTGTTCAACATTCTTAGTCATCAGGGAAATGTAAATCAAAATGACCCTCAGATTCCACCACACACCCTTTAGAATAACTAAAATCAAACTCTCAGGTGACAGCAAATGCTGGTAAGGATGTGGAGAAAGAGGCAAACTCTTCTATTGCTGGTGGGAATGGAAGCTGGTACAACCACTCTTGAAATCAGTCTGTTAGTTTCTCAGAAAATTGTAAATAGTACTACCTGAGGATCCAGTTACACCACTCCTGGGCATATATCCAAAAGACGCTCCAATATGATCATATCAACCTTTTTTATAATAGCCAGAACTTGAAACAACCCAGATGTCCATCAATGAAAGAATGGATACAATACTTATCATGCAAATACGCAATGGAGTACTACTTAGCTATTAGAAATGGCAACTTTGAGTTTTGCATTCAAATGGGTGGAAGTAGAAAATACCATCCTCACTGAAAATGTCGAGCAGCAAAAGAACACAGAAACATATGTGCTACTCTCTCATAGTGATGTGGCTATTAGGCAAAAGGCTTGTAATACCCACCATACAATGGACAAACTATGAAGATCAAGCTGAAAGAAGACCATATTGTGGATCCTTCAGTCCTACTTAGAAGATGGAAGAAAATAATAATGGGAGCTAGACGGAGAAAATTGGTTGACAGAGCAGAGGATGAGGGGAAAAGAGGGGCAGGATACAATTCACAGACTAAATGAAGCTCAAGATGAAGGAAGAACAAATTATGGATACTCTAGTCCTTCTTACTAGGGGGAACTAAATACCCACAGGAGGAGATACAGAGACAAAGTGTAGATCAGAGACTGAGGGAGAGATAAACCAGAGACTGCCCCACCTAGAGATCCATTTCATATACATTTACAAAACCTGGACACTATTGTGGATGCCAACAAGTGCTTATTGATAGGAGCCTGATATAGCTGTCACCTGGGAGGCTCTGCCAGTGATTGACAAATATAGAGGTGGATGCTCTCAGCCAACCATTGAACTGAGCTTAATGGACGAGCTAGAGAAAAGACCCAAGGAGCTGAAGGGCTGCAGCGCCATAGGAAGAACAACAATATGAACCACCCAGCTCCCCCAGAGCTCCCAGGGACTAAACCATCAACCACAGAGTACACAGGGATGGACCCATAGCTCCAGATACATATGAAGAGCAGAGGATAGCCTTGTTGAACATCAAAGGGAGGAGAGGCCCTTGGTCCTGAGAAAGCTAGATGCCCCAGTATAGGGGAACCCCAAGACAGTGAAGTGAGATTCCATGGAATGGTGAGCAGGGGGAGGGGCGATGAGTTAGGGGATTTTCGGGGGGAAATCAGGAATGGGGACGACATTTGAAATGTAAATAAAGAATATAACTAATAACAATAAAAGTGCTTGCTCAGAGGAGCCAGATACAGGTGTCTACTGACAGAGCCTGAGAAATACAGATGGGGATGCTCACAGCCAATCATTGGACTGAGCACAAGAATCCCAATGGAGGAGTTAGACAAAGGCCTGCAGGAGCTGAAGGGGTTGCAAATCCATAGGAAGAACAGTATCAACCAACCAGAACACATGGAGAGAACCATGGGTACAGCTGCATATGCACCAAAAGATTACCTTATCTGGCATCAGTGGGAGGGGAGCCCTTTAAACCTGTGGAGGGTGGATGACCCAGTGGTGGAGAATGCTAGGGCTCTGAAGTAGGAAGGTGTTGTGGGGGTGGGGGTGGCATCATCATAGAAGCAGGAGGGATGGGATTGGGTGTTTGCTTAGGACAAAACAAGAAGGGAGATAATATTTGAAATGTAAACAAATAAAACATACAATAAAAAATTTAAAGAAAGCGCATAGACTTAAAGATTTAGTTATGAATCTGAAGTAATGTAATTGCCACGTAGTTCTCTTGTCTAATTTTTTTCCATTACTTAGTTTTGTCAGTGCGCCATGGAGAAGATGTAAAACCCTCTGATCAACTTGTCCTTCACCTGTCTCATTGGAAATCTCATTGTCTGGGCAAGGACTGCAGTCAAAGCAACAGGTAGGCCTTCCCTCCAGAACAACTTTCCTGAATCCAGGGCTGCAGCTCTCACTGCAGTCAGACCGAGGAGTCTGAAAAATATTTAATACAAGAAACAAAATGCTTAGTTCCTAATCAGTGCCCAAGTACATATTTTATAATAGAAGGTGTATCAATTAAAATTTATATTTAAAAACGTACAAACTTGCTGTTTTACCCCACTTGGCTATTGAATGAAAAGTGGAAATGAAGTTTGGCCAGCAACAGCCATTGCTTTCCTCCTCCTGAATGTGGACAGAATCTGCCCAGTTTCCTCAAATCACTGCTGTCCTGATTCCCTGCCATGATGAACTTCACTCTCCAACTGTGATGTTCTGAAGGGAATCCTACTTTCCTCGCATTGGTTTTGTTGCCCCCATTTTTCCAAGATGAGACATAAAAATTAAAGGACATCCTCTCAGTTTGTTGTGTGTCTGCCAAAGGCTTAAAATCAAAGGCCATCTGAAAACTGATTGTGACTGCCTTTCTAGTTGTCTTAGTTGTGGTTTCTATTATGATCAAACAGCATACCATAAGCAAACTGAGGACAGACATGTTTCTCATCAATGGAAATAAGGACAGGAGTTAAAGCAGAAAACTGGAAAATTAATAGAAATGGAGAACGTGCAGTATTTCTGTTTACTATCCTGCTAATCATGGGTTTCTCACCCATGATTCTTTTTTTTTTTTTTTTGGTTTTTTTTTTATTCGATATAATTTATTTACATTTGAAATGATTTCCCCTTTTCTAGCCCCCCCACTCCCCGATATTCCCGTAAGCCCCCTTCTCTTCCCCTGTCCTCCCTCCCACCCCTTCCCACTTCCCCGTTCTGGTTTTGCCGAATACTGTTTCACTGAGTCCTTCCAGATCCAGTGGCCACTCCTCCTTTCTTCTTGTATCTCATTTGATGTGTGGATTATGTTTTGGGTATTCCAGTTTTCTAGGTTAATAACCACTTATTAGTGAGTGCATACCATGATTCACCTTTTGAGTCTGGGTTACCTCACTTAGTATGATGTTCTCTAGCTCCATCCATTTGCCTAAGAATTTCATGAATTCATTGTTTCTAATGGCTGAATAGTACTCCATTGTGTAGATATACCACATTTTTTGCATCCACTCTTCTGTTGAGGGATACCTGGGTTCTTTCCAGCATCTGGCAATTATAAATAGGGCTGCTATGAACATAGTAGAGCATGTATCCTTATTACATGGTGGGGAATCCTCTGGATATATGCCAAGGAGTGGTATAGCAGGATCTTCTGGAAGTGAGGTGCCCAGTTTTCGGAGGAACTGCCAGACTGATTTCCAGAGTGGTTGTACCAATTTGCAACCCCACCAGCAGTGGAGGAGTGTTCCTCTTTCTCCACACCCTCTCCAACACCTGCTGTCTCCTGAATTTTTAATCTTAGCCATTCTGACTGGTGTAAGATGAAATCTTAGGGTTGTTTTGATTTGCATTTCCCTAATGACTAATGAAGTTGAGCATTTTTTAAGATGCTTCTCCGCCATCCGAAGTTCTTCAGGTGAGAATTCTTTGTTTAACTCTGTACCCCATTTTTTAATACGGTTGTTCGGTTTTCTGGAGTTTAACTTCTTGAGTTCTTTATATATATTGGATATTAGCCCTCTATCTGATGTAGGGTTGGTGAAGATCTTTTCGCAATTTGTTGGTTGCCGATCTGTCCTCTTGATGGTGACTTTGCCTTACAGGAACTCTGTAACCTTATGAGGTCCCATTTGCCAATTCTTGCTCTTAGAGCATACGCTATTGTTGTTCTGTTCAGAAACTTTCTCCCTGTACCGATGTCCTCAAGGGTCTTCCCCAGTTTCTTTTCTAGTAGCTTCAGAGTGTCTGGCTTTATGTGGAGGTCCTTGATCCATTTGGATTTGAGCTTAGTACAAGGAGACAAGGATGGATCAATTCTCATTCTTCTGCATGCTGACCTCCAGTTGAACCAGCACCATTTGTTGAAAAGGCTATCTTTTTTCCATTGGATGTTTTCAGCCCCTTTGTCGAGGATCAAGCGGCCATAGGTGTGTGGGTTCATTTCTGGATCTTCAATCCTGTTCCATTGATGCCTGCCTGTCACTGTCAATTTTATCTGATATTAAAATGGCTACTCCAGCTTGTTTCCTGAGACCATTTGCTTGTAAAATTGTCTTCCAGCCTTTTCCTCTAAGGTAGTGTTTGTCTTTGACCCTGAGGTGTGTTTCCTGTAAGAAGCAAAATGTAGGGTCCTGTTTACGTATCCAGTCAGTTAGTCTGTGTCTTTTTATTGGGGCATTAAGTCCATTGATGTTAAGAGATATTAAGGAATGGTGATTGTTACTTCCTATCATCTTTGACGTTATTTTTTAAATTTGAATGCTTTTCTTCTTTTGGGTTTGATGAAAGGTTACTATCTTGCTTTTTCCAGGGTGAAGTTTCCCTCCTTGTATTGGTGTTGTCCTCCTATTATCCTTTTTAGGGCCGGGTTTGTGGATAGATATTGGGTAAACTTGGTTTTGTCATGAAATATCTTAGTTTCTCCATCTATGGTGATTGAGAGTTTTGCTGGATATAGTAGTTTTGGCTGGCATTTGTGTTCTTTTAGAGTCTGCATGAGATCTGCCGAGGACCTTCTAGCCTTCATAGACTAGGTGAAAAGTCTGCTGTGATTCCGATATGTCTTCCTTTATATGTTACTTGGCCTTTTTTCTCTTACTGCCTTTAGTATTCTTTCTTTGTTTAGAACATTTGGTGTTTTGATTATTATGTGACGGGAAGTATTTCTGTTCTGGTCCAGTCTGTTTGGAGTTCTGTAGGCTTCTTGTATATTCATGGGCATCTCTCTCTTTAGGTTAGGGAAGTTTTCTTCCATAATTTTATTGAAGATATTTGCTGGCCCTTCAAGTTGTAAATCTTCACTCTCATCTATGCCTATAATCCTTAGGTTTGGTCTTCCCATTGTGTTCTGGATTTCCTGGATATTTTGGGTTACAAGCTTTTTGCATTTTGCATTTTCTTTAACTCTTGAGTCCATGGTTTCTATGGAATCTTCAGCATCTGAGATTCTTTCTTCTATCTCCTGTATTCTGTTGTTGATATTTGCATCTCTGTCCCCCGATTTCTTCCCAAGGCTTTCTATCTCCAAAGTTGTCTCCCTTTGAGTTTTCTTAGTTGTTTCTACTTCTGATTTTAGATCCTGGATGGTTTTGCTTAGCTCCTTCACTTGCATGTTTGTGTTTTCCTGGAATTCTTTAAGAGATTTTTGTGTTTCCTTTTTCATGACCTCAGCCTGTTGACCAAAGTTCTCCTGTATTTCTTTAAGTGTTTTTTGCATTTCCTCCTTGTTGGCTTTTGTATTCTCCTGGATTTCTTTCAATGATTTTTGTGTTTCCCTTGCAAGGGCTTCTAACATTTTTATCCATTTTCTCCTGAATTTCTTTAAGTATGTCCTTCATGTGTTCCTGTACCAGCATCATGACCAGTGATTTTAAATCCAAATCTTGTTGTACTGGTGTGATGGGGTATCCAGGACATGTTGGTAGAGGAGAATTGGGTTCAGATGTTGCCATATTGCCTTGATTTCTGTTAGTGACGTTCCTGCGTTTGCCTTTTGCCATCTAGTTCTCACTGGTGTTAATCTTGTCAGTGTTGGACTCACCCGTGCAAGCTGCCCCTTCCCAGTTGGCCTCTGGTGCACAGCTTACCTCCTGCACTGCTTGTAGACAGAGTGCTGCTGCCCAGGCTGTTCAGATACCAAAGCAGGCACCCGAAGGCTCCCGCTGGGGCCCGCTGGATTCACTGGAGCACACTGACTTCTCCCAGCTGGCCGCCCGGAAGCCCAGCCAGCCACCTGCAGGACTTGGAGATGTGGTGCTGCGGCCCAGGCTGATCTGGATCAGAAAGCGGAGGGAGTAGGGCTGAGGGCTTCCGCCTGAGGCCTTGCCCCAGATTGTGTCTGTGGAGCAGATGGAGCCTCTGTGCACCCCCAGGGATTGCCGATGGTGTATGCTGCTGTGATCTCCCCTGTGTTCCGCTCACTCCGCTGGGTAGCCGATCCGCCATCCCGGCTGTAGCATACAAGGTTAGCCTGGCCGCCCAGTCCCTGAGTCCAGGCAAAAGCCTGGGAGGCCAAGGTCTGAGCAAAGTTCCCCTAGGGCTATGACTGTTAATTGGTTCTGCCAGGTGACTAGGATGGCGGGCGTTCGCGCCCGAGCTCCCTGAAAGCGCCGGGAGAGTCTGCTGGGCTAACAATCCCCTGGGCTGGTTGACTCACAGATGGCCCACCAAGCCGCCCAGTCCTTGGGGTCAGTCCTGTGCCTTTTGGGGCCTAGACCCTCGCTTTGTTAGCCTCAGGCTATGCCTGTTACAGGTCTGCCCGCCAGAGCTCTCTGTCGTCCTGCAGGCAAAATGGTGGCGGCGCGCATGCAGGCCTGGGAAAAAATACCCCTGGCTGGGTTGGCACCCCGATGGCCCCCCGACCCGCCCAGGGCCTGGGTGCAGGCCAATGCCCGTCGGGCTCAGAGCACCGCGGTGTTGGCCTCAGATTATGTTTGTGTACCTCAATCTGTCCGATCCTCGGAGTCCGGAACCAAGATGGATGCACCCCTCCTGACTGGTGGGAGGCCGAGTTCTGAAGTGGCCTCCGTGCAGGAAAGGCGCAGCACAACTGCAGCTGCTTGCCGCCCGGCTGGTCAGCGAAGGTCAGTGGTCGTGGGCACAGGGCCTAACTGGTCCCTGTGTTGCCCTGGCTCTGCTGCTGATGGCCCTTCAGCTGGACCAGCTACTGCTACACTGCTGCCGCCGCTGCTGCCCCTCACCCATGATTCTTAAACAACTAAGGACCACCTGACACCACTCCATTTTATGTGTCATTGTGAGGTAATTTTTTTCACTAATTGTTGTATTCAGTTTACATACAGGATGCTTCCTCTCCTGGTCCACACCCTAACACTCCTCCCCCTGCCCGACTCTGCTGAGAGGGTGTGGGCCCCCTGGATTTACGGCCACTCTGCCACATCATGTCTCTACAGGATTAGCTTCATACTCTCCCACTCTGGCCAAGGAAGGCAGCAAAGTTGTGGAGTGAGTCCCACAGATAGCTTAAGGACAGCCCCCACTTCAGCTATTTGGAACCAACATGGAGTTTGAGCTGCATATCTACTACATATTTTGAGGGTGTTGAGATTATGTCTATCTCATGTATGGACTTTGATTGGTGGATTATTTTGTCAGAGCCCCCAAGGTTTGAGGATCCTAGACTCTTGGTCTTCCTGTGCATTTCCTAAACTATTCTGGGCCTCAATCCTTCCACAAGAGACCCAGTGTTAGGCTGTGGATCTATTCATCTGTGTCTGTCTACTGTTGGGTGAAGCATCTTGGAGGACACTTGTGCTAGGTCTTTTTCTGCAAGCATAACAAAATATCATTAACTGTTTCTGGACTGAGTATTGCCCCAGGATGGATCTCAAATTGGGCCAATTATTGGTTGGCCTTCCTATCAATCTCTCTTCCATCCTTGCATTTCTTTTAAATAGGACAAATTTTGTGTCAAAATGTTTGTGTCTGTGTTGTTGTCCTTATCCCCCCAAGGCAGGACCAGCATGGCTATAGGAGTTGTTTGTCCTCTTCATGTACTATATCTCCACTGCTATTTTTCTCAGCTATGGTCACCTGAATTTTCTACTGGTACCCTTCCTAAAGCCATGTTTCTGACACTTCCTTGTGATTCCCCCAAACCCTCCACTGCTGGCAGCTACAGATTGCCTTTCATTCTTCTAAATCTCCCAACACCTGATACTGAGACCACCATTCCCTACCACCTTCCCTCTCACACCCAGTTCCTCCCTCACTCTACCCATTATGACAGTTTCAAGCCACTTCAAAGTGAGATTCACGTATCCTCGCTTCAGTATCCTGCTTTGTTTAGCTTCATTGGGTCTGTGGATTGAATCAGGGCTATCATGTACTTTATTACTAATGTCCTCTCAAGAGTGTGCAAACACTGTGCATGCCTTTTGGGTCTGGGTTACCTCATTGGGGAGGATGTTTTCTACTTCCATCCATTTTCCTTGAAAATTTATAATGGCCGAGTGTTTTAATAGCTGAATAGTGGACCACTATGTGAATGAACCACATTTTCTGAATCTATTTTTCCATTGAGGCCTATCTGGGTTGTTTCCAGTTTCTGGCTATTATGTATAAGGATGCTATAAAGATAGTAGAGCAAGTGTCTTTCTGATATGGTAGAGAAGTTTTGGTTATATGCCCAGGAGCAGTATATATACACGTCTATGAGTAGTACTATTTCCAGTTTTCTGAGAAAATGCCCGATTGATTTCCTGTGTGATTGTACAAGTTTGCAATCCCACCAGAAACGGAGGAGTGCTGCCCTTTCTTTATATCCTTACTACCATATGCTATCTCTTGAGCATTTCTTTTTCTCTTAGCCATTTTGATTGGTGTAAGATGATTTCTCAGGGTCATTTTCACTTGCATTTCCCTGATGACTATAGTTGTTGACCATTTCTTTAACTGCTTCTAAGACATTCAAGGCTCCTCCTTTGGGAATTCTCTATTTAGTTCTTTACCACATTTTAAAAATTTTGTTATTAGCTTTTCAAATTAAGGAATCTAATTTCTTGAATTACTTATTATTTAGAATATTAGACTTCCACTGAATGTAATGTTAATGAAGACCTTTTCACAGTCTATCAGCTGCCACTTTTGTCCTATTGATAATGTCCTTTGCCTTATGGAAGCGTTTCAGGTTCAGTTATCAATGGTTTCATGATCCATCCAGGAAATTGTCTTCTCTGCCAATGGTTTCAAAGCTATTTCCCACTTTCTCTTCTATTAGACTCTGTGTATCTTGGTATTATGTTAATGTTTTTGATGCACTTGGTCTTGGGTGTCTTCAGAGTGATAAATATTGATCTATTTGCATTCTTCTACAAGCATATATTCAGTAGGAGAGACATCATTTGTTGAAGATGCTTTCTTTTTTCCATTGTAAGGTTCGGCTTCTGTCAAAAATCAAGTGTGCATAAATGTACTACAGGGAACTGATTTCATTCCACCAATCAACTACTTTCTTTTTGTAGGAAACCATAAAGGTTTTATACCATTGCTCAGTATTACATTTTGAGGTCAAGGATGGTGATTTCTCCAGAAGTTCTTTTTTTGTTCAGGTTCATTTAGCTATCCATGGTTTTTGTTTTTTCATATGAAGTTCAGAATTGCTCTTTGAAGGTCTGTAAATAATTGTGTGAGAAGTTTCATAGGAATTATACTGTATCTGTAAATTCCTTTATGAAATTTGTAAAATTTAGGTAACACTCTAAATTTCCAATGTTCACTAGGTTAATCAAATTCATCCATGAGGATGAAAGAGGTTTCCATCTTCTGACATCTTCTTCAATTTATTTCTCCAAGGACTTGAATTTGTTTTCATACATGTCTTTGATTTCCTTGGTTAGAGTTACACCAAAATAGTTTACATTATTTGTGGTTATTATTGGTAAGGGTGTTTTTTCACTATTTTTTTCTAATCCCATTTTTTAATAAATTAGGGAAATATCTCCCATATTAATGGTCCCTCATACTACCATGTTTTATGATAATACTCGACAGGTTTTCCTTGATGAAAAAAGTTCAGAAATACCATGCATGCTAAGATTCCTCTTCTCAGGGAAGTTCAATTTATGTTATTTTGAAAAAAATTTACCTTGGACTCTAGAAGTTAATGAAAACCGCCTGATATCTCTTTTGTTACAATGATGTCAGAAAGTAGTAATTGATAACGTTTCTTTAAATGTCAAAATGATTAGATAATTTAAAAATATTTAAAACACTTCCACAAGAATGAGCGATCAGTAAAACTCTTAATAATAATAGTTATTAGTGTATTGATGGGGTAATTATTAACAACCAAGATTTACTACTTCAAGAAGCATATAAGATTTACTTAGAATCACACCTCTGTAAATCCTATGGGCCAGTTAATCATGTATTCAGATATCATCCGCTGCTCCTCCTTGGAAGCACTAGGAACAAATGTTCCCACTTTCACCAATAGTGAAAGACCTGATGGAAAGTTCCAAACGTTGTTAATATCATACTCTGGATCAGCCATCCTTTTCCAGTCCAGAACCACAGGGTCACCAACAGAGTTTTTGAATTGAATAGTCTTCAGAAAAGGGTGAAGCTAAAAGATATGAGAAATATTATGATGAAGTTGAAGTTATGGATTTATAATTTAATTATGAATAAGGAGTTATTTCCTGACAATAATGTATGATGTTAACACTGTTTTAATTAATTATCTATGGGATTGAACACAACAAAAGAAAGCTTAGGAGAAAATAAATATAATTTTTTCCTTAAATGTCAATTTGCATAGAATATGCCAGGCCAAGAAGAGCCAAAGGATCAAAGATAATACAGCAAACAAGTCACAACTTTTTATCCCTTTTCAAAAGATTGAAACTACTTCATTTCTATCACTATTATCTAACAGAATTAAATATAATTCCAAGAATCTATCAAATGCTACAAAAGAGCCTATTACTTTGCCATGGTTTAAAGAAATGATCTTATTACTATTCCAAGTACTACCAAATGTTCAAGGACTATGGAGTGAACGGATCTCAACTTCTTTGAAAAACTAGGTATATCCTTATATTTTCTGACATTTTCACAGCCTCAATGCTTAAGATGAGGTTATTTGAGTTTGGTGAATAATCGGGAGTGGGCTGATTTAGAATACATACTTATTCTAATGGCATACAGGAGTTTTGGATATATTTTGTGTAAAATGAACTTGAAAACCTGGATTTTTTTTCTTTTTTCTTTTTTCTTTTTGTTCTGGTTTATTTGCAAGAATGGGAACATGCATTTCAAACAATCAAATGTTTTATAAACTTAACAACATAGAATACAATGGCAGTTTTCAAACTAGAAAGCATAGCCTAACATGAATTGGTAGCCATGATTTACATGTATGTTGACTTTTATGAAACCCAGAGGTACACAGTTGCCCTGTATGCTACACTGACTTAGAGAGTGCTTATTGTTCCTATGAATACAAAGACACACAAAATTTCCCTAGATCCAATGGCCTAATGCCCCAAAGTCGCCTGACACATGCCTCTCAAGACAGCTTAATCAGGGAAACTCCAGGAGACCCAGCAGCTTGGCACTTGGATTTGGATTGCAGATGCAGTCACATTGACAACTATGACTACCCATCACAACTAACTATATGTCATGCTGTGAAACAACAAATTATTCTTACTTATCTAAAGTCTGGTATCCTCTAAACAACATTTTCATTGCCTTTACCCTCTAATCACCTTTTCTTGGCAATTCCCATTCTACTTTCTAAATCTACTCTAGAATTTGGATCTACATTTCCTTTTTTATAGTTTTTGTATGCTTTTCAATGTAATTATTCAGTTCCATCCTGATTGCAGTTCCTCTTTTTAGACTAATCCATCTCACCACCCAGTCCCCATCAACTTCTCTGAGATAGTGGAGCATCCCCTGGGTATTCCCAACTCTAAGACATGAAGATTCTTCAGGGATCGGCACATTAATGAAAATCTTGGTTTTTTTACTGAGAAATTATCAAGACAAATATCTCTGCCATTTCTTTTTTTGTTTGCTTGGGGTTTTTTGGTTCTTTTTCAAGACAGGGTTTCTCTGTGTAGTCCTAGCTGTCCTGGAACTCACTCTGTACACAAAGCTGGCCTCGAACTCAGAAATCTGCCTACTTCTGCCTCCCAAGTACTGGGATTACAGGCATGTGCCACCATGCCAAGCTGTCTCGGCTATTTCCACAAAAAGAAAAATTAGTGTGTTGAACAGAATCTTCTACAGGCCATTCATCATATACATAGACATTGAACTATATTGATATCTAAGCACTGAAATATGCACTATGTCTTATAGATTATTGAATGGAAAAAATAATATAGCATTACTAGTTTGAGAGCTTTTAAAGCAACTGTGTCATGTTGGTGAATTTAAAATACAAAGAAAGGCACATTACCTGCCAGGGGGATAACAGAGTTCTATCACTATTTGCCTGTGGTTGAACTTGTATTTGATCGAGATTCTTCTCATGGAGACTGTGGGCCACTGCATACACAGCATTGTACACATTGTAACTCTCTTCAGTCATGACCATTTCAAAAAGACTCCTTGGCAACAATCCCAGAGATGCATTGGGCACACATTTTTCGATGATTTTAGGTGCAGAAGGCAATGTTGAGCAATTGAAAAAAATCATCCACAAGATAAGAAGAAAAGTATCTTCTGGGTACTTAACAGGATTGGCTTCCCACATAAATTTTGTGAAACCAACAATCTCCCAATGATGGGGTGAAAAAGTGAGAGCCCCATGGGATAAATGTAACACTGTATATGGATGAATACTTGGGCTAATCCAGTTTTTATTCATAACCCAGATTTTATTCATTGTGTACTTTCTATGGATATTTACTATTACAGTTAATAGGAAATTAATGGGTCCATAAATTACAATCACATTTGCTGATGACTCTAGAGTACGCATCTGATCATAAGTTAGTGAATGATATATTGATTCTCCCACATATGATACTGTTTCCATAATAGCTATGCAGGCTTTGTTCTTTTCCATCTCCATTCTAAAATCTGATGCAAACTGAGAACCTTTGTGGTCATCTGTGATGAGCAGTCCCACCCAGGTCCAGCTGAAATGAAGCATCAAAGAGGCAATACCACAGAACAGAACTGTGTCTTTGGGGGCTACCTGGTACAGAGATGTAAACTGATTTGTGTCAGTCTTTGCATGATCAAAAGGCCCAACAGGAAGCTGAAAGGAAATCAGTATTTTAAAAAGTAGAACAATAAATGCCATGTAAATAGTCTTAGTCTTAAAAACCCGATTTAATTTATAAAGTTGATACTCTGCTCAATAGTTCTTAATGTCACATCTAATCTCCTGAGTGTTTTCAGAAAAATTATTGAAAAGTATTAAAGTTTTAAATTGCCTCGTGTACTATTCACCCTCCTTACTCTACATCAAAGTAAAAAATAACAGACTGTGTCCATACTTCTCTTTGTATTTGCTCTTTAATGCCAATTAATCAAAATCTCTCCTTTTCATTTTGCAAACAGCTAATTCTGAGAAAAGAAAGCTGGCTTCCCACGACTCACATAATGTGCACTTACCTGAGGAAATTTGTAAAGACCCAGCAATGTCCCAATAATTTCAGATGATTTCCATGATATTCCAGTAAGTGTAGCAGCCGATTTCCACTTTTTTCTACAATTGTAATTAGGGATAAATATGCTCAAACCTGTGAGCCAATAGAATACACTCTTCAGAATGTTCCTTTCAGCATCTGGGAGATTATATATCTCAAGTCCCAGAGACGTGTTTGGTAAAACATGAGGGTTCAAGTTGATTTCATTGATGGCAAATAACATTGCCAAAACAAGTTGGTAGTTTTGTATATTCATCCTGCATAGAAGTATCACAGCATTCATATTGGGAACTTATAACTATTATACCTATAACTTTAGAACAATGGCTTTTATATTCTGAAAGCTTGTGTTTGCTTAGAACACACAGTCCTTCAACAAATTCTTCATTTCAAATGATATACTGAAGAGCAAAACTTGTTAATTATATATCCAAGGGAGTTTGCTTTCTCTGACTTCCAGATGTGGAAATATAACATAATTCCATCGTAGAATAAAATATATTTCTTGACAAATTATCCACTCTTCTTATCTTCCAGTATGCCAAACTATGTAAAATAGTTTATTTTTCATGACGTCACCAGATTCATGTGATTTACTATTATGAAAGGGCTAGCTTTGTGATTCCAGTCTATCTGTGGCAAGATTTGGCTTTTGACCAAACTGTTCATTTTTGGTTTACCCTGGAAAATAGATGGATGCAACGTTCTCTGTGTGGGCCAGAGATTAAATACGTTTTGCAAGATGGAATAGCTAGAAAGCGAATCATAGTGTGTAAACCCTCAGAGCCACTAGGTACCTCATTTGCATGGAAAACTATGTTTTGTGGTATGTGATCACATGTCTTATGTCCTTATGTGGAAAATATGGCAAATTTCCAATTCAGGAATGTAGTAGTGAGTTAGGAGATGCCTACAATCTCTAGTGGGTGCCTGGGTACCAGGGTGCCAGGGTCTCAGATATATTCACGCTTACTAGGTTTCTGGTTTTGTCTACTTTATATACTATACCAGACTCATTTCCTTAAGAAAACTGGGTGGTGGTGGCACACGCCAGTAATCCCATCACTCTGGGAGGCAGAGGCAGGTGGATTTCTGAGTTCGAGGCCAGCCTGGTCTACAGGGTGAGTTCCAGGAAAGCCAGGGAACTCTGTCTCAGGGAACAGAGAAACCCTGTCTCAAAAAAAAAAAAACCAAATCCAAAAAACCAAAAAAAAAAAAAAAAAAAAAAAAGAAAGAAAGAAAGAAAGAAAGAAAGAAAGAAAGAAAGAAAGAAAGTAAGTAATAAAGAAAACTAGGAAGAGGATCAAGATTGGTGGCAAGTTTCTATGCTGGGGCAAATTGTGTGATGTTTTGTCACTATTATTGGATTGCTGAATTCTAATCATTCAGGGAGTAAAGTGCTAGCTTAGTTGTCAGTTCTTGGTTTTGCTATTTCTACAGACCATCACTGGCCTGATATTTTGTGAACATACATCCTTCCTCACTTTCCTTTTGGATGTAAGATATATCTGACTACCAATAGCTGGGAAGAAAGTGAATAGCAAAACTTCCAGGAGATATAAGGATACTTCAAAGCAGAAATCAAAGGTGGGAGTCTTGCTAGCAGGACACTGTGGTTTCTGGATGGACCTGAAGATGAGCAGAGAAGTAAAGTGGACCACATCCAGGACATAGTGGCAGGTATTTCAGTGGAGAGTTTCAAAGTTTTCTGATAATCTGCCCACCTAAAACTCCTATGCCTTAAAATATTGAAAAGCATCTGTCATTATCTGTACCACTGGTGGGTGCATGAGTCTACTACATACAACCTTATTAAACATGCAGAGGCAGGCCTATCTGTAAATTCCAAATGAGTCTGTCTGTATCCTGCTTCCAGACAACCCTGGATATACATTAATCCTATCTCAAAGAAAATGAAAAAGTAGAAAAATTCCACTGTGAAGTCACAAATATTGTTAAAAGTACCTAAGTTATCACTTTTTGACTTTTTGGCTAAGTTAGATGCACTCCGCTAAATGATTCTAAAATACAGGAGAAAGAAAGGAGTCAACATAGTAGGACTGCACTGCTAAAGAGGACAGTCAGGTCTGAAGGTCAGAATAACATATGAACGCCTAGCCTCAAGTGATTCGGTGATTTCTGCCTTTCCTCACTGATGAGCACTCATGGAAGCCCACGTAAGCTCTGAAGCTGCAACATGGACAGGATATTTTCCCTGCCCAAAAACAACATCTAGTTTCACTTCTGGTTTCCATCCCAGAGCTGAACCTGTGCACCAGCTCTCTATAGCAAAATACTGCCAATAGAGAGTTAGTCTCCAAGTAGTGATGACAAACCTATGAGCACAGATAAGACTAACAATCTGCTCTGAGGGACCTGACCAGAGCCCTCAGATCAAAGGAACCAATGAGAAGTGTGAGATAGGATCCCTTGGGTTTCTGTCTGTGCCCAGAGTTGACCCTGGGCCACAGAGAGAATTCCTTCCAGAAAGAACTGATATCGAAGGAGTGCTGACACGCAGACTTGCAGAAGGGACAAGACACAATCAGGGACAGGAATACCAACTAACACCAGAGATAAGTAGATGGCAAGAGCCAAGGGCAAGAACATAAACAACAGAAACCAATGCTACTTGTCATCAGCAGAACCCAGATCTCCCACCACAGCAAGCCCTGCATATGACAACAATCTACTTTCTATACGCCAGAAAATCAAGGCTCTCATTTAAAATCAAATCTCATGATAATGACAGAGGACTGTAAGGACATAAATAACTCCCTTAAAGAAATACAGGAGAATACAGGAAAACAGGTAGAAAGTGTTAAAGAGGAAACACAAAAATGCCTTAAAGAATTACAGGAAAACACAACCAAATAGGTTAAGGAACTGAACAAAACCATCCATGATTAAAAATGGAAATAGAAACAAAAAAGGAAACAAAGGGAGACAACACTGAAGATAGAAAAACTAGGAAAGAGATCAGGACTCATAGATGCAAGCGTCACTAAGAGAATACAAAATATAGAACAGAGAATCTAAGATGAAGAACACACCATAGAAAATATTGACACAACAATCAAAGAAACCACAAAATGAAAAAAAGTTCCTAACTCAAAACATCCTGTGAATCCAAGACATAATGAGAAGACTAAACCTAAGGATAATAGGTATAGAATAGAACAAAGATTCCCGACAGAGAGGGCGATTAAATATCTTCAATAAAATTATAGAAGAAAACTTCCATAACCTAAAGAAAGAGATGCCCATAAGCCTACAGAACTCCAAACAGACTGAACCAGAACAAAAATTCCTCCCATTACATAACAGACAAATCACAAAATGCACAAAACAAATAAAGAATATTAAAAGCAGTAAGTTTAAAAGGTCAGGTAACATATAAAGGCAGACCTATCAGGATTACACAAGACTTCTCAACAGAAACTATGAGAGCTAGAAGATCCTCAGCAGATATCATACAAACCCTAAGAGAAGACAAATGCCAGCCCAGGCTACTATCTTTCTACATATCAGCCCTACAAAGGATAACAGATGAAAATTCCAAGAAGAGGAGGGAAACTACACCCTAGAAATAGAAGAAAGTAATCTTCTTTCAAGGAACCCCAATGAAGATACCCAAAAGAAAAGAACATAATTTCATCTCTAACAACAAAAATAACAGGAAACAACAATCACTATTTCCTAACATCTCTTAATATCAATAGTCTCAACTCCCCAATAAAAAGATATAGACTAACAGACTGGATATATGAACAAGATACAGCATTTTGCTGCATACAGGAAGCATACCTCACAGACAAAAACAGAAACTACTTCAGGGTAAAGGGCTGGAAAACAATTTTCAAAGCAAATGGTCTCAGGAAAGAAGCTGGAGTAGCGATTCCAATACTGTATAAAATCTACTTACAACCAAAAGATTTCAAAAAAGATAAGGAAGGACACTTCATACTCATCAGATGAAAAATCTGCCAAGGAAAGCTCTCAATTCTGAACATCTGTGCTACAAATGCAAGGGCACCCACATTCATAATAGAAATTTTATAAAAGCTCAAAGCACACAGTGAACCTCACAATAAGAGTGGGGCACTTTAATACTTCAATCTAACAAATGGTCAGATCATGGATACAGAAACTGAAGAGAGAGACACAGTGAAACTAACAGAAGTTATGAAACAAATGGATTTAACTGATAACTACAGATGATTTAACCCTAAAGCAAAATAATAAACCTTCTTCTCACCATGGTACCTTCTCAAAAATCTACCATATAATTTGGACACAAAATAAACATCAACAGATCCAAGAATTTTGCGTTAATACCATGTATTCTACCAGACCACCACAGAATGAGGCTGATCTTCGATAACTACAAAAATGGGAAGACCATGTACACATGGAAGGTGAACATCTATCTCCTCAATGGTAACTTGGTCAGGGAAGAAATAAAGAAGCAAATGAAAGACTTTTAGAAGTCAATGAAAATGAAAGACACAACATACCCACACTTATGGGGCACAGTGTAAGCAGTGCTAAGAGGAAATCTCATAGCTCTGAGTGCCTCCAAAAAGTAACTGGAGGGAGCATACACTAGCAGTTTAACAGCACACCTGAAAGCTCTCTTACAGAAATAAGTAAATACACCAAAGAGGAGTAGACAGCTGGAAGTAATCAAACTCGAGGATGAAATCAACCAAGTAGAAACAAAAAGAACTATATAAAGAATCAGCAAAAGCAGTTGCTGTTTCTTTATCAACAAGATAGTGGAAATACTTAGCCAAACTAAGTAGACAACACAGAGACAGTATCCAAATTAACAATGTCATAGATGAAAAGGGATTCATAGCAACAGAGATGGAGGAAATTTAAAGAAATTATCAGGTCCTAATACCATAGCCTATACTCAACAAAACTGTAAGCCCCTTTCTGAGAGGAACCATAGCACCCTCACTTAAGTCCTCCTTCTTCTTGAGCTTCCTGTTATGGGTGAATTGTAAATTGTTTATTTTAAGCTTTTGGACTAGCATCTGCTTATCAGTGAGTGCATACCATGTGCATTCATTTGTGACTAGGTTACCTCACTCTGGATGACACTTTCCAGTTCCATCCATTTGCCTAAAAATTTCACGAATTCATTGTTTTTAATAGCTGAATAGTATTCCATTGTGTATATATACCACAGTTTCTGTATCCATAATACTCTCAGGAGCAATAAGGGTGGTAATGTGTGGAGCAGAGTCTGAAGTAAAGGCCACACAGTGACTGCCCTATGTGGAGATTCATCCTATAAACAGTCACCAAACCCTGATACTATGACAAGAAGCATGTACCAAAAGGAGCATGCCATGGCTGTCTCCAGAAGGGCCCTTCCAGATCCTTATAAATAGAGGCAGAAACTAGCAACCAACTATTGGACTGAGCTTGTGGTCCCCAACGGAGGATATGGAGGGTGGCCCGGAGGACTGAAGGAGTATATAGCCCCCTGGAAAGAACAATGACTTCGGACACGCAGACACCCCAAGACTCCCAGGGACTGAACTCTCAACAAAGGGGTACACATGGTTCTAGCCAAAAATGTGTCAGAGGAAGGCTTGTTGTCTTTGGTCATGTAAAGGCTCAAGAGAGGCCGCAACAAAGGGAAACGAACAGGGGAAATGTTGGGGGGAAGTTGGGACTGTGTCCGGTATAGGGGCATATACATGGAGGCAGGGGATGGGAGGAGGTGTAGGGACTCGTTTGGGAGGGGGCCTTCGGGAGGGGTAAATTGGGAAAGGTTTACCATTGGCAATGTAAATGAAGAAGATACTCAATAAAAAAGAAAGAAAGAAAGAAAGAAAGAAAGAAAGAAAGAAAGAAAGAAAGAAAGAAAGAAAGAAAGAAAGAAAGAGATGCAGGCATTAAAACTTTGCCAACCAAAAAAATAAAAAGAAATTTAAAAAAAATCACAGGGCCTGAAGATTTGAGGGTAGATTTCTATCAGAATTAAAGATGTCCTAATACCAAAGTTTCTGTAAGGCAAAGGACACCATCGAGTGGAAAAATCGGCAACCAACTAATTGGGAAAAGATCTTCACCAATCCTACATCAGATAGAGGGCTAATATCCAAAATATAAAGAACTCAAGAAGTTAGACTCCAGAAAACTGAACAACCCTATAAAAAATGGGGTACAGAGTTGAACAAAGAATTCTCACCTGAAGAACTTCAGATGGTGGAGAAGCATCTTAAAAAATGCTCAACTTCATTAGTCATTAGGGAAATGCAAATCAAAACAACCCTAAGATTTCATCTTACACCAGTCAGAATGGCTAAGATTAAAAATTCAGGAGACAGCAGGTGTTGGAGAGGGTGTGGAGAAAGAGGAGCACTCCTCCACTGCTGGTGGGGTTGCAAATTGGTACAACCACTCTGGAAATCAGTCTGGCGGTTCCTCCGAAAACTGGACACCTCACTTCCAGAAGATCCTGCTATACCACTCCTGGGCATATCCCCAGAGGATTCCCCACCATGTAATAAGGATGCATGCTCTACTATGTTCATAGCAGCCCTATTTATAATTGCCAGATGCTGGAAAGAACCCAGGTATCCCTCAACAGAAGAGTGGATGCAAAAAATGTGGTATATCTACACAATGGAGTACTATTCAGCCATTAGAAACAATGAATTCATGAAATTCTTAGGCAAATGAATGGAGCTAGAGAACATTATACTAAGTGAAGTAACCCTGACTCAAAAGGTGAATCATGGTATGCAATCACTAATAAGTGGTTATTAACCTTGAAAACTGGAATACCCAAAACATAATCCACACATCAAATGAGGTACAAGAAGAAAGGAGGAGTGGCCCCTTGTTCTGGAAAGACTCAGTGAAACAGTATTCGGCAAAACCAGAACGGCGAAGTGGGAAGGGGTGGGTGGGAGGACAGGCGAAGAGAAGGGGGCTTACAAGACTTTCGGGGAGTGGGGGGGGGTAGAAAAGGGGAAATCACTTGAAATGTAAATATATTATATCGAATAAAAAAAATTAACAAAAAAGATGTCCTAATACCAATAATCTCAAACTCTTTCACAAAATAAAAACAGAAGGAACACTACCCAATACATTTTACAAAGCCTCATTTATGCTTTGTAAAGCCTCATTTATGCTAAACTACACAAAGACCCAACAAAGAAAGAGAACTTCAGAACAGTTAACAATTTCCCTTATGAATATTGCTGTAAAAATATTCAATAGAATTCTAGCAAAATGAATCCAAAACACATGAAAATGATTAGTCACCATGATCAATTGTGCTCCATCTCAGGGTTGCAGAGATGGTTCAATACATGGAAATCCATCAACTTAATCCATTATATAAACATTGTCAAACAAAAAAAACCCCACATGATCTTCTCATTGGATCCTGAAAAACTTTTGACAAAATAAAACACCCCCTCATTATAAAA
The DNA here is from genome assembly GCF_947179515.1 of Apodemus sylvaticus. Classification (NCBI taxonomy): domain Eukaryota; kingdom Metazoa; phylum Chordata; class Mammalia; order Rodentia; family Muridae; genus Apodemus; species Apodemus sylvaticus. The sequence continues at coordinate 58,163,304 of NC_067491.1, read as the reverse complement.
GTATAGGAGAGATCCGGAATTCAATTCCATACCTAAACATAATTAAAGAACTATAAAGCACACCAACAGAGTTAGAGAACAAGAGCAACCGGAGAGGGATAGAGGAGCAGGAGGGCAAAAGGGAGGGGCATGAACAGGTAATGGAAGAGACAGGGGAGAAGACAGAAAATAAAACAGAAACAAGTAGCAGTGGAGATGGGGAAATGGGGGTAGCCAGAAGACAGTCCCAGACTCCAGAAAAGTGAGGGGCTCCCAGGGTGCAATGTGGATGGATTTAGTAGTAATATCCAAGAAAGAGAAACAAAACCTGTACAGACAACCTCCAGTAGATCGTCATGACCCCCAGTTGAATCATGATGGCACCCATGTAATTCAAAACTTTAAACCCAGAAATATTCCTGTCCAAAGGAAAGAGAGAGACAAAAATGGAAGACAGACAGAATGAAAACCCTTCTAGAGGCCACCCCTACTAGGAATTCATCCTACCTGTAGAACCAAACCCCCACAATATTGTTGATGTCAAGGGCTTGCTGTAAGGAGCCTGGTATGACTGTTCTCTGAGAGGTTATGCCAGCAACTGATTATTACTAATGGAGAAACTAACAGGCAACTACTGGACTGAACGCAGGGACCCCAATAGAAGAGAAGGGGAAGAACTGTAGGAGCTGAAGGGGATTGCAGCTCCATATGAAGAGCAACATCATGTAACTGGACCATCCAGGTCTCCCAGGGACTAAACAAGCAACCAAAGATTGTACATGAAACAAGACATGATTCCTGATACATATGGAGAAGAGGATGGCCTTCTCTGACATCAAGGAAGGGGAAGGAGGCATGATTCCCTGTGTAAAGGGATGCTAGATGGGTGAGGCAGAAGGGGGTGAGTGGGTGGAGGAGCACCCTCTTAGAGGTAAAGAGTAGGGGGTTGAGGGGCAATGTGATGGGGGTCTTTGTGAAAGTGTAACTGGAAAGGGAATTCTCATTTTAAATATAAACAAAAACGATAAATAATGTATTTGTATAAGAAAAAAGAAGACAGCATAGATAAAATAGACACATCTTTCAAATAAAATGTGAAATTTAAAAAAAATTCCAGACCCAAAACATCCAGAAAAATCTTGGACAATATAAAAAACAAAGTTTAGACACATAGAAATAGCAGAAGTAGAGAATCCCCGTGTCAGAAATCCAGGATATTTTAACAAAGCCTTAGAATAAAAATGTCATATCCTATAGAAAGAATTGCCTATAATCATGCAAGAAACTTACAAAATACCAAAAAGACAAGCTAAGTAAACATTCCTGCTACATAATAATCAAAACACTAAGTACACAAAAGAAAAGAAAAGAAGAAATACAAAAAAAGATTAAAATTAAAGAGAGAAAATGGAAAGTAATAAATAAAGGCATACCAAATAGAATTAAATCAGAATTCTTAAGAGAGACTCTAAAATCCATGTGGGCCAAGGCAGATTTCATATAGACTCCAAGAGACCACAGATATCCATGGATAGTATTTTACCCAGTGAAACCTTCAATAACAATAGATGAAGAAAACGAGATAGTCCATGAGAAAGACAAAATACACAATGTACTTGTAGAAAAATTCAAACTAAAGGAGGTCAAATGTAGCCCTGAAAATTCAGACAATAAATAATCTCATACCAACATTACAAAAGAAGCAATGCAAACATACACTCCACCACTACCACCTACATCAATACCTAAAATAAACTAACAAGTGTTAATAATCATTAATCATTGTCTCTCATTAACAATGGAAATAATTCTCTGAAAAACAACACAACCAAATAAAATGACTACAAAATCAAGATGTTACTATTTTATTTTTATAATACAAAAACTCCTCAACATCAAATATAAAAAAAAAAAAATTATCTCAGAATAAAAGCCTGGAAGGAGTTTCCCAACCAATATCCACGAAGATCAGTAAGGTAGCATCTAACAAGATAGACTTCCAGCTTAAATTGCCAAAAGGAGATGGGGAAGTGGACTTCATACTTACCAAGGAAAAATCTACCAATATTATACTTCAATTCTCAACAACTATGCCTCAAATTCAAGGGCACCAATATTTGAAAAGAAACATTACTAAAGCTCAAATCCCATCATCCTTCACTCCCTTGTAGTGCAAGATTTCAATATTCCACTCTCACCAATAGTCTGGACATACCAGACAAAAACTAAACATAGAAATTGTAGATGTAATAGACAATATGAACCAAATGGACATAGCAGATAACTAAAAAGTATTTCACCCAAACACAAAAGAAAATACTTTCTTCTGAGCACCTCCTCTAACACTCTTAGAAAATGGCCACATAATTATTCACAAAGTATGTTTAAACTCGTAAAAACATTGAAATAAACCTTTATATTTGATCAGGCAAATACTAATTAACAGGCTATCAACAATGACATCATTTGTAAGCTATCATGAATGACAGAACAACAAATAGCATAGTAACTCATGGAAACTGAAGGTATCTCTTCAGAATGACTACTGGATCAAGGTATAAATAAAGGAAGAAATTCAAAACTTCGTTGCCATTGAATGAAAATGAATACAGATCATACTCAAAGTTGTGGGACTCAATGAAGTTGGACTAAGAGGAAATGTTAAAGCAGTATGTACTTTCATAAAGAAATTAGAGAGATCTTCTACATTCAACTTAATAGCACACCAGAATATTCTACAATAAAAAGAAGCAAACACATGCAAGATAAGTGCATGGTAGGAAATAGTCAAACACATGGCTGAAATTATTAAAACTGAAACAGAAAGAACAAAACAATTAGTTAAACAAGAGTTGATTCTCTAAAACAAAACAAGATGAAAAAATGTTTATCCAAACTGCCCAAAAGACACGAAAGCTGTACCCAAATTATCAAATTCAGAAAGAAAAAGAGGCAAACAACCTAAGAAAACAAAGAAATTCAAATAATCATTAGTTCCTCCTTTAAAGACTCTTCTTCCAAACAATTGGTAAAAGAAAGGGACAGTTTTCTTCATAAATACTACTTACCACAGTTAAATGAAAATCAGATAAGCAGTGCAAATTGACCTGTAGCCCCAAAGGATATAGAAGAAGTCACTAAAATAATTCAATTAAAGCAAAGCAAAAACAAAAACAAAAACTGAAGGTCAGATGGTTTTAGAGGAGAATTCAACAAGACTCTCAAAGAAAGACTAATGCTGATCTTCCTAGAAATACATTCAAAAGGAACATTGCCCAATTCCTTTTATGATGCCACTGACACCTAATGACCAAACACCACAGAGTATAAGAAAGCCTGTTGTAGAAAAATTTCTACTGAAAGTAGGTGAAACTACTGAATAAAGGACTTGCAAAGAACTGAAAGGGCATTGACAACATCATCTACTATGATCAACCGGGTTTCATCTCTGAGATGAGGAAATGGTTAAATATATACAAATCTTTCAATGTAATCCACAATATGAAAAACCTGAAAAAAAGTGCATGATCATGTCATTAAATGCTGAAACAGCATTTGAAAATATGGAGAAACCTTTAAAGATAAATAGTTTTCTACTGATCTGTGGTATAAGGGACATACACTTAAGAAAGCCAGTTTATACCAAGCCTAAATCCAAGAAAGCAATTCTTCGAACATCAGGAACAAGACAAAGCTGTCCACTATCTCCAGAACTATTTAACATAGTACTTGAAGTTGTAGATTGAACAATAAAACAGAAAAGCGGTTTATGGGAATTCAAATTGAAAAGGAAGCTATCAAAATACCACTATTCACAGATGATACGATAATATAAATAAGTGAGTCCAAAGTCGCATATACTAAACTAACTAAAAATTATCAATAACCACCCTATATGCAATCAATAAGGAGACCAAGGACGAAATTGCTAGTGAACCACCCTTTACAACAGCCCCAAATTATATTAAAAAATCTTGTGGTAACAAACACCAAGCAAGTTAAAAAACATGTATAATAAAAATGTTCAGTCATTGAAAATAAATTGAAGATGTCAGAAGACAGAAAGATCTCAAGAGCTGATGTAATAGTAGGATTAACATAATGAAAATGGCCTTCCAATAAAAAGAAATCTGTTTCAACTTAATCATTATCAAAATTACAACAGAATACTTTTCAAAACTTAAAAGAATATGTAACTTCATACGTAGAATTAAAATCCCACTGTAGATAAAACAATTATGTACAATAAAGAAAATCCCAAGGTATTACTTTCCCTGATTTCAAACTATGCTACAGAGCAATATTAATAAAACCATCATTGTTTTAGCTTAAAACAAACAGGTTTATTAATAGAATTAAACAAAAAACCCTTATTGGAATCAACACACCTATGGACACTTGATCTCAGATAAAAATCCAAAAATTATACAATTGTAAATAAGAAAGCATTTTCCATGAATTGTTGTGGTCTCACTAGATGCCAATGATTATAGAATGCAATTAGATGCACATCTAGCTTTTTGCACAAACCTAAATTCCAAATAGATCAAAGATATTAACATTAGACCAGAAATACTGAATCTAATCCTAGAGAAATTAGGGCAAACCGTTGCACGCATTGAAGAGGAAAGACTTTCTGAACAGAACACCAATCATGCAGTTGCTGTACATTATCACAGCTAATAAAATGATAATAAAAAAGGTTTGGTAAAGCCAATGAAAGACCAGTTGTTCAAAACAGCAGTCTTCATAATGCAGAAAGATTTTCACCAATTCCACTTCTTGCAGATAGCTTTTATCCAAAATATTTAGAGTACTCAAGAGACTAGAAAAGAACAAATCAAATATTTCAATTAAAATGCAGTACATATCTAAACAGAATTTTCAACAGAAAAATCTTAAGTGTCTGGGAAACATTTAAATAAATATTCAAAATTCAACAGAAAAATGTAAATCAAAATGATTCCATGATTTCATCTTACACATGTCTGCTTGGCTAAGATCAGAAACAAAAGTGACAGTTGACACTGGTGAGGACCTCAAGGAAAGGGTGTGCTTGCTCCTCCATTCATGGCAAACATTTACAGAGACCTTGTCCATCAGCAACTCAATAGCCAGCCATACCACTGCTGAGCTTACATCAAAATATTCTACTGTTGTGCCCAAGGACATTTGCTCAACCATGTTCTTTGCAACTTACTGAATAACAGCCAGAAACCAGAAGCAATCTAGATATCCCTCAGTCAAAGAATAGACAAAAATGTGTTAAGTTTACATACTGCCATAGTACTCAACTTTTTAATAGGGCATCATGGAATTTGGAACTAGAAAAATTTATCCAGAGCAAGCTTACCCAGACCCAGGAAGATGAACATGGCATGTTCTCACTGACAAGTGGATTAGCTCTGAGGTACAGATTTTGAGACAGTGAGTTAGAAATAGGGCTTAAGGGACAATGCAAGAATATTCACAATGTAACAAATATTAGTGTCATGTGTGGATAAAGAACTTGTTCTTTGCCAGGCAGTGGTTGCACACACATGTAATCCCAGCACTCTGGGAGGCAGACGCAGGCAGATTTCTGAGTTCGACACCAGCCTGGTCTACTGAGTGAGTTCCAGGACAGCCAGGGCTATACAGAGAAGCCCTGCCTCCAAAAATCCAAAATAAATAAATAAATAAAATAAAAAATAAAAAAATAAAAAGATCTTATTCTTTTGTTTATTACCATATACTTTCACTTCCATAGTACTATTGTCATGTTATTTTCTTAATTTAAATCACCTTACACCAAAAATTCTACGGTTAAATGATTAGGATGTTCTGGGTGGTTTGATATCCACCAAATATCCTTGTAACTGAAGGCATTACTAGCAATAATTTGCTGAAAAAAGTTATAGTTTTATAAACACCAGTATATAAAATGGATCAAACATGCAGACTTCATTTTATTGGGAAACACTTCAGCTTGGGGTTTTCATGCTTGCCTGCTTTTATGATTCCAAAATATTTTCTCATTAAAAAAATACCTTCCACTAAACTATTGCAAAATGGATTAATAATAAAAAATCAGAAAATGAGTTCAATTACACACGCGTAAATTAAAACTCCAGTGTTAAGGTTCATAATTCTAGCCACTCTAAAGCACATGATCATTGTGTTCATTGTGACCATGACACTTGCACTTGTGCACATAGAAAAGGAAAAGGAAGAATATCAGAAAGATCCTTTTTCAAATGACTGTGCACCGCATCACTCTATTATAAAAGATTTAATCAGAAGCATGAATGAAATTTAATAGATCTTACTCTATATTTACTTTATATGAATACTTTATATTCAGATACCCTTTCTTGTAGAAAAGTAGATATTTTTAAATTAAATTAAATAAGGCGAATATAAATATATTTAATACTTCCTAAATTCTGTTGTCTTATTTCATATCTTGCAGTGAGATTGCTCCCACTACACTCTCTTGGTCAGAAATGGGGCATAGTGCAAAGTGTTTCCTGACGTGGTGTAACTGCACAACAGTGTAAAAGATTTATCAAGTGCATCAATGGTTCTTCCAAAGTTAAAAAAGATATATACCTGGGGCATTTAGAGAGCCAAATGAAATATTTCAGCTAGTTGTGAACTTTTGCATTACTCTGATCTTGTTAAATCATCTGACAAGTCATTTTCCACTTGTTAGTATTTGATGAGCTGGTCTACTGCAAATGTGCTTTTGCAGTGAGATTGCTCCCACTACAATCAGACAAATATAGGACTTTACAGAGGAAACAAATAAATCTCTTAAAGTAATAGCAGAAACTAGAGTTAACCAGGGAAGTAAGTAAAGCTGTTCAGGAAATGAAAGTGAAAATAGAAGCCAGAATGAAAATACAAACTGAGGGTAAACAGCAGATGGAAACCCTAAAGAAGCTTACAGAACAACAAATGCAAGGATCACCAATAAGATGAAAGGATGTAGGAGAGAATCTCAGGCATACAAAAATAGAAACTGACACATCAGTAAAAGAAAATGTTAACGCTAAAATATCCCTGAAACAAAAAAGCCAAGAAATCTGGAATACAAAGAAAACAAGTAACCTTAGAATGATCGGAATAGTAGAAGGTAAAGAGTCCCAGATCCCAGGGTAAGAAAGTATTTTCAACAAAATTATATTAGAAAAAATCACAATGTAAAGAGAGAAATACCTATAAACATAAAAGATGCTTGTGTAACACAAAATAGAGTGGGCCAGAAAAGTCCTCCCTCAACAAAATAATGAAAATGCAGAATGTAGAGGACTAAGAAAGACTAAGCACTGAGGGAAAAGACCAGGTATCATTCCATGGCAGACCTGTTAGAATTGTGCATTTTCAATAGATTCTCTAAAAACTGAAGGGCCTGGACAGATATCTAAAACCTATGAAAACATCACACATGCCAACCTAGAGTCCTATAACCAGCAAAACTGTCAATCACAATAGATGGAGTAAACAACCATAATTCAAGACAAGTCTGGATTTAAACAATATCTATCCAAAAATCCATTCCTAAAACAAAATGCTAGAAGGAAAACTCAAACAGAAAGATGATAGCTAATTTGAAGGAAACACAAGAAATAGGTAATTCCATACAAGGAAAATCAATTTAAACACACACAAACCCATATACACACAACACCAACATCAAATAATAGGGATAAACAAACACTGATCATTAATATTTCTCACCATCTATTGATTCAATTTCTCAATAAATGACACAGACTAACAGAACAAGTACAAAAACAGGAACTCTCTGTACTGGCTGGTTTTGTGTGTCAGCCTGACACAGGTTGGACTTACCACAGAGACAGGTGCTTCATTTGGGAAAATGGCTCCATGAGATCCAGCTGTGGGGCATTTTCTCATTTAGTGATTACAGGGAAGGGCCCCTTGTCAGTGTTGCCATCCCTGGGCTGGTAGTCTTGCTTTCCATAAGAAAGCAGACCGAGAAAGCCAGGGATGCTAGCCCAAAAGTAACATCCCTCCATGGCCTCTGCATCAGCTCCTGCTTCCTGACCTGCTTGAGTTCCAGTCCTGACTTCCTTTAGTGATGAACAGCAGTGTGGAAGTGTAAGCTGAATAAACCCTTTCCTCCCCAACTTCCTTCGTGGTCATGATGTTTGTGCAGGAACAGAAACCCTGACTAAGTTGCTTTCATTTTGCTGTATAAAACAAAGAACTCAGCAATACCAATAGACATTACCTTAGAGTAAGTTCTGAAAAAAATTTCCAGGACAAAAAGCCGTAGAAGTAAGCTGAAATAATTATTCTTATACTTATTAAAATAAACTTCCAACTAAAATTAATAAAAGGAGATGGGAATGGATAATTTATACTCAGCAAAGGAAAAATCTACTAAGATGATATTTCAACTCTCAACATGCATGCCTCCAGTTCAAAGGCATGAACATTTGTAAATGAAACATTGATAAAGCTTGAACCACATGTCAAACTCTGGTCATTACTAGTGGTTAATTTCAACACTCTGTTTTCACCAATTGACATGTTATTTAGTCAGAAACTAAACAGAGAAATAACAAAACTTACAGACATTATGAATCAAATGCACTTAAAAGGCATCTAGAGAATATTTCACACAAACACAAAAGAATATACTGTCTTCTGAGCACCTAATGGATTCTTCCCCCCAATATTTACCAGATAATCAGTCACAAAGCATCCTTCATGGATACAAGAAAATTGAAACATCATTTTTTTCTGTTATGAGAGAACCTTGGAGGAAATTTGGACTTCAACAACAGAAATACCATGAAACTTAAACACTCATGAAAACTGAAGAACTCATTACTCAATGATCTCTGGATTAGGGGAGAAATAAAGAAATTTTTAGATTTCAATAAAAACAAAGCACAGCAAACCCAAATTCTTGGGAAACAGTAAAAATAGTGCTAAGAGGAAGGATCACTGCACTGAGTGTCTTTATAAAGAATTTAATTTGAAAATTCTCAAAAGAGTAATTTAAACATATATGTGAGAGCTCTAGAAAAATGAAAAACAAGGAAGAGGAGGCAAGAAGAGGAAATAATCAAATCAGGGCTGAAATCAATCAGTTAGAGCAAAAGGAATAAAATTAATCAATGAAGACAAGAACTAGTTCATCGAGAAAATCAATAAGATAGAGAAAACCTCACCATATTAACTACATAGCAATCGTATCAAAATAAATAAAACCCACACTTGAGAATTCTTTGTTTAGCTCTGTACCCCATTGTTAATAGGTTTCTTTTGTTCTCTGGAATCTAACTTCTTAAATTCTTTGTGTACATTGGATATTAGACCTCTACCGGATATCCGGTTGGTAAAGATCTTTTCTCAATTTGTTGGTTGCCATTGTGTTTGTTCTATTGACAGTGTCCTTTGTCTTACAGAAACTTTGTAATTTTATGAAGTCCCATTTGCCAATTCTTTATCTTAGAGCATAAGTCATTGATGCTCTGTTCAGGGAATTTTCCCCTGTGTCCATGTGCTCGAGGCTCTTCCCCACTTACTCTTCTATTAGTTTCAGTGGATCTGGTTTTATGTGGAGGTCCTTGATCCAATTGAACTTGAGCTTTGTACAAGGAGATAATAATGGATCAATTTGCATTCTTCTGCAAGCTGATCACCAGTTAAACCATAACCATTTGATGAAATGATAATCTTTTTCTCACTGGATGGTTTTACCTACTTTGTCAAACATCAAGTGACCATAGGTGTGTTGTTTCATTTCTGGGTCTTCAATTCCATTGCACTGATCTACCAGTCTGTCACTGTACCAGTTTACCATTCACTTTTTAAACACTGTTGCTCTGTAGTACAGTTTGAGGTCCAGGATCCTGGATTCCCACAGAAGTTCTTTTATTTTTGAGAATCGTTTTTACTATCCTGGGTTTTTTTGTTATGCCAGATGAATTTGAGAATTGCTCTTTCTAACTCTGAAAAATTGAGTTGGAATTTGGATGGGGACAGCATTTAATCTGTATATTGCTTTTAACAAGATGGTCATTTTTACTATATTAATCCTGCCAATCCACAAGCATGGGAGATCTTTCCATCTTCTGAGGTCTTCTTCAATTTCTTTCTTCAGTGACTTGAAGTTCTTGTCATACAGATCTTTGACTTGTTTGGTTAGAGTCACATCAAGATACTTTATATTGTTGGTGATTACTGTGTAGGATGTTATTTTTGTAATTTCTTTCTCTTACTGAGAAACACCTAAAGAAATGTTCAAGATCCTTAGTCATCAGGGAAATGCAAATCAAAACAACCCTGAATTTCTGCCTCACCCCAGTAAGAATGGCTAAGATCAAAAACTCAAGTGACAGCAGGTGCTGGCAAGGATGTGGAGAAAGAGGAACACCCCCCCCCACTACTGGTGGGACTGCAAGCTGGTACAACCACTCTGAAGTCAGTTTGCTGTTTCCTCAGAAAATTGGACATAGTATTACCTAATGACCCAGCTTTACCACTGCTGGGCATATACCCAGATGATTCTCCAACATGTAATAAGGACACATGCTACACTATGTTCATAGCAGCCAGAAGCTGGGAAGAACCTACATGTTCCTCAACAGTGGAATGGATACAGAAAATGTGGTACATTTACACAATAGAATACACTATTCAGCTATTAAAAACAATGAATTTATTAATTTTGAAATTCTTAGGGAAATGAATGGAAGCAGAAGATATCATCCCAAGTGAGATAACCCAATCACAAAAGAACACACATGGTATGTGCTCACTGATAAGTGGATATTAGCCTAGAAGCTCAGAATACCTAAGATACAATTCCCAGACCAAACAAAGTCTGGAATACTTTGGTCCTTCTTAGAAGGGGGCACAAAATGCCCATGGGAGGAGATAAAGAGACCAAGTGTGAGCAGAGCCTGAATGAAAAACCTTCCAGAGACTGCCCCACAGAGAGATCAATCCCATATATAGTCACCAAACCCAATCACTATTGTGGATGCCAACAAGCACTTGCTGACAGTAGCCCGAAATAGCTGTCTATTGAGAGGCTCTGCCAGTACCAGACAAATGCAGAGGTGGATGATCTCAGAAAACCACTGAACTGATCATAAGGTCCCCAATGGAGGACCTAGAGAAAGGACCCAAGGAGCTGAAGGAACTTGTAGTCCCATAGAAGCAACAACAATATGAACCAACCAGAACCCCCCCCCCCCAGAGCTCCCAGGGACTAAACTACCAACCAAAGAGTACACATGGAGGAACCCATGGTTCCTGCTTCGTATGTAGCAGAAGATGGCCTTGTTGGACATCAAAGGGAAGAGAATCCATTGGTCCTGAGAAGATTCGCTGCTTCAGTATAGGGGAATGCCAGGACAAGGAAGCATGAGTGTGTACGATGGTGAACTGGGGGAGGGGCGATGGAATAGGGCGTTTTCAGAGGGGAAACGAGGAAAGGGGATAACATTTGAAATGTAAGTAAAGAAAATATCTGATCAAACATAAATAAATATATATAAATAAAAAAATTCAGAAATGAAAAGGGAGGCAAAAACACACAAGAAAAAAAAGTGTTAGCTTGCTTCAAAGCTTATACTCCACAACACTGGAAAAGCTTAATGAACTGGCTGAATTTCTAAACAAATTCCATACTTACTAAAGTTAAATCAAGATCAGGTATCCTATATAAATATCTGTAAAACCCTAAAAAAAAAAAAAAAAAAAAAAAAAAAAAAAAAAAAAGAGAAGCAGTCATGAAATGTCTCTTGATTAAAAATACCCTAGAAAATTGGAATACCCAAAACATAATCCACACATCAAATGATGTGCAAGAATAATGTAGAAGTGGCCCCTAGTTCTGGAAAGACTCAATGTAGCAGTATAGGGCAAAACCAGAACAGGGAAGTGGGAAGGGGTGTATGGGAGAACAGGGGGAGGGAAGAGGGCTTATGGGACTTTTGGGTAGTGGGGGGAACAGAAAAGGGGGAAATCATTTGAAATGTAAATAAAAAATATATCAAATAAAAAAAAATACCCAGGGCCAAGTGGTTTTATTTCAGAATTCTCCCAGACTTTTAAAGGAGGGCTAAAACCAATGCTTCACGGATTACTCCACCAAATAGAAGCAGGAGCACTGCCAAACTCATTTTATGAGTCCACGGTCAAACTGATACACAAATTTCACAGACTCAACAAACAAAAATAATTTCGGACCTATTTCACTTATGCATATTGATGCAGAAATACTAAAAACAATCTATAAAAATCAAAACTCACAAACCAATTCCAAGAACACATCAAAAATGTCATAAACCATAACTCAGTAGGATTCATCCCTGAGATCCAAAGATGGTTCAATACATGAAAATCCTTCTGCCTGATTCACCATATAAAAAAATTGAAGAAAAAAAAACATATTGATCATCTCATTAAATGCTGAAGCAAACATTATGAAAATGTGATACCAATTCATTCACAGAAAGGAACCTCCTATCTTGACAGAGCACTGGAAATCCCAAAAAGCAGCAGAAAGTGTCAGATGCAGATATTTGTACCCAACCAATAGACAGAAGCAGCTGACCCCTGTTGTTGAACTAGTGAAGGTTGAAAGAAGCTGAGGAGAAGAGCGATCCTGTAGGAGGACCAGCAGTCTCAATTAATCTGGACTTATGTGATCTTTCGATCACTGGACCACCAAACAGGCAGCATATACCAGCTCCCAGCACACATACAGTAGAGGACTGATGGGTCAGTGTTATGAGATGATGCACCTAACCATCAAGAGACTGGAGACCTCAAGGAGTTTAGAGGTCAGGCAGGGTGGGGGTCTGGACCTCCATGTGGAGACAGAGGATGTGAAGGAAGTATGAGATGTTGAACAGTTGGTGAATCAATGGGGGGGAATAAAATATGGAGTGTAAAGAATTAATTAAAATAAAGAAAATGTGACATTAATTCATTTTTTAAGTGTTTGAAAATCAGGGATATATGTCAAAGATCTAAATTTTACACAAACAACATACAGAAAGCCAGTATCTAACATCAAATTAAATGGACAGAAACTTAGCTAATTCCACTAAGATCAGGGACAAGACAATGTTGCCCACTCTCACTAATCTATTCAATACAGAGGTTGAAGTAGTAGCTGGAACAGTCAGAGAACTAAAACAGATCAAGTGGCTACAAATTGGAAAGAAAGAAGTCAAAGTATTGCTTTTGACCGATGATATGATAATAAACATAAATAATTCCAAAAATTTCTACCAGAGAACACGTACAACTGATGAACACTCGGGGAGTAGGGGACCAGAAAAGGGGAAATCATTTGAAATGTAAATAAAAAATGTATCGAATAAAATTAATAAAATTAATAAAAAAGAAAAAAGAAATAATAATTAAAGAAATATTAAAAATCAGAAAAAAGTGGCTGAATACAAAATTAACATTAAAAATGCCATATTCCTTCTTTACACAAATGATAAATGAGCTGAGAAAGAAATTAGGGAAACAGATTACTTTACAATATTTATAAATAATATAAATATCTTCATGTAATTCTAGCCATGCAACTGAAAACCTATAAGAAATTATCTTGAAATCACTGAAGAAAACATTGAGAAAGATATCAGAATATCCAAAGATCTCTCATGTCCTTGAAATCGAAATTAACATAATGTAAATGATTACCAAACCAAAAGTAACCTACGTATTCAATCCAATTCCCATAAAAATTTCAATACAATTCTTTACAGACCTTGAAATAGTAATCTTAACTTTATATGGAAAAACAAAATCCCAGCATCAGTAAGGGAATCCTGAACTATAATAGAACTTTTGGAGGTAACCCCATCCTTGACCTTAAGTAATAGTAATAAAATCTGCATGATACTAGTCTAGGAACAAACATATTGATCAATGGAATCAATCCTCAAAGCCACATGCCTACAGACACTTAAATTTCTGACAAAAACCCAAAATCATACAATGGGGAAAAGAGAAAGCATCTAAATAATAGTGGTGAGCTAATGTGATGTCTGATGTAGAGGAATGAAAATAGATGTATATCTATCACCCTGAACAAAACTTCAAGTGAAGTGGATCAAAGACATTAGCATAAAGACTCCAGAGAACCAGGTAATGCTATTAAAAATGGAATACAGAGCTAATAAAAGACTTTCCAAATAAGGAATCTCAAGTGGCTTAGAAGCTCCTAGTGAATTGTTCAACATTCTTAGTCATCAGGGAAATGTAAATCAAAATGAACTTCAGATTCCACCACACACCCTTTAGAATAGCTAAAATCAAACTCTCAGGTGACAGCAAATGCTGGTAAGGATGTGGAGAAAGAGGCAAACTCTTCTATTGCTGGTGGGAATGGAAGCTGGTAAAACCACTCTTGAAATAAGTGTGAAAGTTTCTCAGAAAATTGTAAATAGTACTACCTGAGGATCCAGTTACACCACTCCTGGGCATATATCCAAAAGATGCTCCAATATGATCATATCAGCCTTTTTTATAATAGCCAGAACTTGAAACAACCCAGATGCCCATCAATGAAAGAATGGATACAATACTTATCAAGCAAATACACAATGGACTGCTATTTAGCTATTAGAAATGGCAACTTTGAGTTTTGCATTCAAATGGATGGAAGTAGAAAATACCATCCTCACTGAAAATGTTGAGCAGCAAAAGAACATGAAACATATATACTACTCTCTCATAGTGATGTGGCTATTAGGCAAAAGGCTTGTAATACCCACCATACAGTGGACAAACTATGAAGATCAAGCTGAAAGAAGACCAAATTGTGGATCCTTCAGTCCTACTTAGAAGATAGAAGAAAATAATAATGGGAGCTAGAGGGAGAAAATTGGTTGACAGAGCAGAGGATGAGGGGAGAAGAGGGGCAGGATACAATTCACAGACTAAATGAAGCTCAAGAGGAAGGAAGAACAAATTATGGATACTCTAGTCCTTCTTAGTAGGGGGAACTAAATACCCACAGGAGGAGATACAGAGACAAAGTGTAGATCAGAGACTGAGGGAGAGATAAACCAGAGACTGCTCCACCTAGGGATCCATCTCATATACAGTTACAAAACCTGGACACTATTGTGGATGCCAACAAGTGCTTGTTGATAGGAGCCTGATATAGCTGTCACCTGGGAGGCTCTGCCAGTGATTGACAAATATAGAAGTGGATGCTCTCAGCCAACCATTGAACTGAGCACAATGGACAAGCTAGAGAAGAGACCCAAGGAGCTGAAGGGGTTGCAGCGCCATAGGAAGAACAACAATATGAACCACCCAGCTCCCCCAGAGCTCCCAGGGACTAAACCATCAACCATATAGTACACATGGAGGGACCCATGGGTCCAGATACATATGAAGCAGAGGATGGCCTTGTTGGACATCAAAGGGAGGAGAGGCCCTTGGTACTGAGAAAGCTAGATGCCCCAGTATAGGGGATCCCCAAGACAGGGAAGTGAGAGTCCGTGGAATGGTGAGCAGGGGGAGGGAGGATGAGTTAGGGGATTTTCGGGGGGAAATCAGGAATGGGGACGACATTTGAAATGTAAATAAAGAATATAACTAATAACAATAAAAGTGCTTGCTCAGAGGAGCCAGATACAGGTGTCTACTGACAGAGCCTGAGAAATACAGATGGGGATGCTCACAGCCAACCGCTGGACTGAGCACAAGAATCCCAATGGAGGAGTTAGATGAAGGCCTGCAGGAGCTGAAGGGGTTGCAACTCCATAGGAAGAACAGTATCTACGAACCAGAACACATGGAGGGACCCATGGGTACAGCTGCATATGCAACAGAAGATTACCTTATCTGGCATCAGTGGGAGGGGAGCCCTTTAGTCCTGTAGAGGGTGGATGACGCAGTGGTGGAGAATGCTAGGACTCTGAAGTAGGAAGGTGTTGTGTGGGTGGGGGTGGCATCATCATAGAAGCAGGAGGGATGAGATTGGAGGGTTTGCTGAGGACAAAACAAGAAGGGAGATAATATTTGAAATGTAAACAAATAAAACAAACAATAAAAAAATTTAAAGAAAGAGCATAGACTTAAAGATTTAGTTGCGAATCTGAAGTAATGTAATTGCCACGTAGTTCTCTTGTCTAATTTTTTTCATTACTTAGTTTTGTCAGTGCGCCGTAGAGAGGATGTAAAATCCTCTGAGAGACTTGTCCTTCACTTGTCTCATTGGAAATCTCATTGTCTGGGCAAGGACTGCAGTCAAAGCAACAGGTAGGCCTTCCCTCCAGGACAACTTTCCTGAATCCAGGGCTGCAGCTCTCACTGCAGACAGACCGAGGAATCTGAAAAATATTTAATACAAGATACAAAATGCTTAGCTCCTAATCAGTGCCCAAGTACATATTTTATAATAGAAGGTGTATTAATTAAAATTTATTTTTAAAAACGTACAAACTTGCTGTTTTACCCCACTTGGCTATTGAATGAAAAGTGGAAATGAAGTTTGGCCAGCAACAGCCATCGCTTTCCTCCTCCTGAATGTGGACAAAATCTGCCCAGTTTCCTCAAATCACTGCTGTCCTGATTCCCTGCCATGATGAACTTCACCCTCCAACTGTGATGTTCTGAAGAGAATCCTACTTTCCTCGCATTGGTTTTGTTGCCATTTTTCCAAGATGAGACTTAAAAATAAAAGAACATCCTCTCAGTTTGTTGTGTGTCTGCCAAAGGCTTAAAAGCAAAGGCCACCTGAGAACTGACTGTGACTGCCTATCTAGTTGTCTTAGTTGTGGTTTCTATTGTGATCAAACAGCGTCCCAATAGTAAACTGAGGACAGACATGTTTCTCATCAATGGAAATAAGGACAGGAGTTAAAGCAGAAAACTGGAAAATTAATAGAAATGGAGAACGTGCAGTATTTCTGTTTACTATCCTGCTAATCATGGATTTCTCACCCATGATTCTTAAACAACTAAGGACCACCTGACACCACTCCATTTTTTATGTGTCATTGTGAGATTATTTTTTCACTAATTGTTTTATTCAATTTCCATATAGAATGCTGCCCCTCCCGGTTCACACCCTAACAGTCCTCCCCCTCCCCAACTCTGCTGAGAGGGTGTGGGCCCCCTGGATTTATTGCCACTCTGCCACATCATGTCTCTACAGGATTAGCCTCATACTCTCCCACTCTGGCCAAGGAAGGCAGCTAAGTTGTGGAGTGAGTCCCACAGATAGCTTAAGGACAGCCCCCACTTCAGCTATTTGGAACCAACATGGAGTTTGAGCTGCACATCTACTACATATTTTGAGGGTGTGGAGACTATGTCTATCTCATGCATGGCCTTTGATTGGTGGATTATTTTGACAGAGCCCCCAAGGTTTGAGGTTACTAGACTCTTGGTCTTCCTGTGCAGTTCCTAAACTATTCTGGGCCTCAATCCTTCCATAAGAGACCCTTAGCTCTGCCCAGTGTTAGGCTGTGGATATCTTCATCTGTGTCTGTCTACTGTTGGGTGAAGCACCTTGGAGGACACTTGTGCTAGGTCTTTTTCTGCAAGCATAAAAGAATATCACTAACTGTTTCAGGGACTGAGTATTGCCCCAGGATGGATCTTAAATTGGGCCAATTATTGGTTGGCCATTCTATCAATCTCTCTTCCATCCTTGCATTTCTTTTAAATAGGACAGATTTGGGGTCAAACTTTTTGTGTCTGTGTTGTTGTCCTTATCCCCCCAAGGCAGGACCAGCATGGCTATAGGAGTTGTTTGTCCTCTTCATGTACTATATCTCCACGGCTATTTTTCTCAGCTATGGTCACCCGAATTTTCTACTGGTACCCTTCCTAAAGCGATGACTCTGACACTTCCTTGTGACTCCCCCAAACCCTATACTGATGGCAGCTACAGATTGCCTTTCATTCTCTCCCAACACCTGATACTGAGACCACCATTCCCTACCACCTTCCCTCTCACACCCAGTTCCTCCCTCACTCTACCCATTATGACCGTTTCAAACCACTTCTAAGAGAGATTCATATATCCTCGCTTCAGTATCCTGCTTTGTTTAGCTTCATTGGGTCTGTGGATTGAATCAGGGCTAATATATACTTTATGACTAATGTCCTCTCAAGAGTTTGCAAATACTGTGCATGCCTTTTGGGTCTGGGTTACCTCATTGGGGAGGATATTTTCTAGTTCCATCCATTTTCCTTGAAAATTTATAATGGCCGAGTGTTTTAATAGCTGAATAGTAGACCACTATGTGAATGATCCACATTTTCTGAATCTATTTTTTCATTGAGGCCTATCTGGGTTGTTTCCAGTTTCTGGCTATTATGAACAAGGCTACTATAAAGATAGGAGAGCAAGTGTCTTTCTGATATGGTAGAGCAGTTTTGGTTATATGCCCAGGAGCAGTATATATACACACGTCTTCACGTAGTACTATTTACAGTTTTCTGAGAAAATGCCACATTGTTTTCCTGTGTGATTGTACAAGTTTGCAATCCCACCAGAAACGGAGGAGTGCTGCCCTTTCTTTATATCCTTACTACCATATGCTATCTCTTGAGCTTTTCTTTTTATCTTAGCCATTTTGATTGGTGTAAGATGATTTCTCAGGGTCATTTTCACTTGCATTTCCCTGATGACTAGGGTTGTTGAACATTTCTTTAACTGCTTCTAAGACATTCAAGGCTACCCTTTGGGAATTCTCTATTTAGATCTTTACCACATTTTAAAAATTTTGTTATTAGCTTTTCAAATTAAGGAATCTAATTTCTTGAATTACTTATTATTTAGAATATTAGGCTTCTACTGAATGTAATGTTAATGAAGATCTTTTCACAGTCTATCAGCTGCAATTTTTGTCCTATTGATAATGTCCTTTGCCTTATGGAAGTGTTTCAGGTTTAGTTATCAATGGTTTCATGATCCGTCCAGGAAATTGTCTTCTCTGCCAATGGGTTCAAAACTATTTCCCACTTTCTCTTCTATTAGACTCTGTGTATCTTGGTATTATGTTGAGGTTTTTGATGCACTTGGTTTTGGGTGTCCTCAGAGTGATAAATATTGGTCTATTTGCATTCTTCTACAAGCATATATTCAGTGGGAGAGACATCATTTGTTGAAGATGCTTTCTTTTTTCCATTGTAAGGTTTGGCTTCTGTAAAAATCAAGTCTCCGTAAATGTACTACAGGGAACTGATTTCATTCCACCGATCAACTACTTTCATTTTATAGGAAACCATAAATGCTTTATACCATTGCTCAGTATTACATTTTGAGGGAAAGGATGGTGATTTCTCCAGAAGTTCTTTTATTGTTCAGGTTCATTTAGCTATCCTTGGTTTTTGTTTTTCCATATGAAGTTGAGAATTGCTCTTTGAAGGTCTGTAAATAATTGTCTGAGAATTTTCATAGTAATTACACTGTATCTGTAAATTCCTTTATGAAATTTGTAAAATTTAGGGAACACTCTAAATTTCCAATGTTCACTAGGTTAATCAAATTCATCCATGAGGATGAAAGAGGTTTCCATCTTCTGACATCTTCTTCAGTTTATTTCTTCAAGGACTTGAATTTGTTTTCATACATGTCTTTGATTTCCTTTGTTAGAGTTACACCAAAATAGTTTACATTATTTGTGGTTATTATTGGTAAGGGTGTTTTTCACTAATTTTTTTCTAATCCCATTTTTTAATAAATTAGGGAAATATCTCCCATATTAATGGTCCCTCATACTACCATGTTTTATGATAATACTTGACAGGTTTTCCTTGATGAAAGAAGTTCAGAAATACTATGTATACTAAGATTCCTCTTCTCAGGGAAGTTCAATTTATGTTATTTTGAAAAAAATTTACCTTGGACTCTGGAAGTTAATATAAACAGCCTGATATCTCTTTTGTTACAATGAGGTCAGAAAGTAGTAATTGATAACTTTTCTTTAAAGGTCAAAATGATTAGATAATTTAAAAATGTTTAAAACACTTCCACAAGAATGAGCGATCAGTAAAACTCTTAATAATAATAGTTATGAGTGTATTGATGGGGTAAGTATTAACAACCAAGATTTACTACATCAAGAAGCATATAAGATTTACTTAGAAACACACCTCTGTAAATCATATGGGCCAGTTAATCATGTATTCAGATATCATCAACTGTTCACCCTTGGAAGCACTAGGAACAAATGTACCCACTTTCACCAATAGTGAAAGACCTGATGGAAAGTTCCAAACGTTATTAATATCATACTCTGGATCAGCCTTCCTTTTCCAGTCCAGAACCACAGGGTCACCAACAGAGTTTTTGACTTGAATATTCTTCAGAAAAGGGTGAAGCTAAAAGATATGAGAAGTCTTATGATGAAGTTGAAGTTATGGATTTATAATTTAATTATGAATAAGGAGATATTTCCTGACAATAATATATGATGTTAACACTGTTTTAATTAATTATCTATGGGATTGAACACAACAAAAGAAAGCTTAGGAGAAAATAAATATAATTTTTTTCTTAAATGTCAGTTTGCATAGAATATGCCAGGCCAAGAAAAACCAAATGATCAAAGATAATACAGCAAACAAGTCACAACTTTTTAACCGTTTTCAAAAGATTGAAGCTACTTCATTTCCATCACTATTATCTAATAGAATAAAATATAATTCCAAGAATCTCTAAAATGCTACAAAAGACCCTATTACTTTGCCATGGTTTAAAGAAACTATCTTATTACTATTCCAAGTACTACCAAATGTTCAAGGACTATGGATTGAATGGATCTCAACTTCTTTGAAAAACTAGGTATATCCTTATATTTTCTGACATTTTCACAGCCTCAATGTTTAAGATTAGGTTATTTGAGTTTGGTGGATAATCAGGAGTGGGCTGATTTAGAGCACATACTTATTCTAATGGCATACAGGAATTTTGTATATATTTTGTGTAAAATGAACTTGAAAACCTGGATTTTTTTTCCTTTTTTCTTTTTTCTTTTTGTTCTGGTTTATTTGCAAGAATGAGAACATGCATTTCAAACAATCAAATGTTTTATAAACTTAGCAACATAGAATACAATGGCAGTTTTCAAACTAGAAAGCATAGCCTAACATGAATTGGTAGCCATGACTTACATGTATGTTGACTTCTATGAAACCCAGAGGTACACAGTTGTCCTGTATGCTTCACTGACTTAAAGAGTGCTTATTGTTCCTATGAATAAAAAGTCACACAAAATTTCCCTAGATCCAATGACCTAATGCCCCAAAGTTGCCTGACACATACCTCTCAAGACAGCTTAACAGGGTAACTCCATTATAACCACCAGCTTGGCACTTGGATTTGGATTGCAGATGCAGTCACATTGACAACTATGACTACCCATCACAACTAACTGTATGTCATGCTGTGAAACAACAAATTATTCTTATTTATCTAAAGTGGGGTGTCCTCTAAACAACATTTTCATTGCCTTTACCCTCTAATCACCTTTTCTTGGCAATTCCCATTCTACTTTCTAAATCTACTCTAGAATTTGGATCTACATTTCCTTTTTTATAGATTTGTATGCTTTTCAATGTAATTATTCAGTTCCATCCTGATTGCAGTTCCTCTTTTTAGACTAATCCATCTCACCACCCAACCTCCATCAACTTCTCTGAGATGGTGGAGCATCCCCTGGGTATTCCCAACTCTACGACATGAAGATGCTTCAGGGATCGGCACATTAATGAAAGTCTTGGTTTTTCTACTGAGAAATTATCAAGACAAATATATCTGCTATTTCCTTTTTTGTTTGCTTGGGGGTTATGGTTCTTTTTCAAGACAGGGTTTCTCTGTGTAGTCCTAGCTGTCCTGGAACTCACTCTGTAGACCAAGCTGGCCTCGAACTTAGAAATCTGCCTACTTCTGCCTCCCAAGTGCTGGGATTACAGGCTATTTCTACAAAAAGAAGAATTAGTCTGTTGAACAGAATCTTCTACAGGCCACTCATCATATACATAGACATTGAACTATATTGATATCTAAGCACTGAAATATGCACTATGTCTTATAGGTTATTGAATGGAAAAATAATATAGCATTACCAGTTTGAGAGCTTTTCAGGCATCTGTGACATGTTGGTGAATTTACAATACAAAGAAAGGCACATTACCTGCCAGGGGGATAACAGAGTCCTATCAATATTTGCTTGTGGTTGAACTTGTATTTGATTGAGATTCTTCTCATGGAGACTGTGGGCCATTGCATACACAGCATTATACACATCGTAACTCTCTTCAGTCATGACCATTTCAAAAAGACTCCTTGGCAACAATCCCAAAGAGGCATTGGGCAGACAGTTTTCAATGATTTTACGTGCAGAATGCAATCTTGAGCAATTGAAAAAATTCATCCACAAGATATGAAGAAAAGTATCTTCTGGGTACTTAACTGGATTGGCTTCCTGCATAAATTTGGTAAAACCAACAATCTCCCCATGATGGGGTGAAAAAGTGAGAGCCCCATGGGATAAATGTAACACTGTATATGGATGAATACTTGGGCTAATCCAGTTTTTATTCATAACCCAGATTTTATTCATCGTGTACTTTCTATAGATATTTATTATTACAGTTAATAGGAAATCAGTGGGTCCATAAATTACAATCACATCTGCTGATGACTCTAGAGTATGCATCTGATCATATGTTAGTGAATGAAATATTGATTCTCCCACATATGATACTGTTTCTACAAAAGCTATGCAGGCTTTGTTCTTTTCCACCTCCATTCTAAAATCTGATGCAAACTGAGAACCTTTGTGGTCATCTGTGATGAGCAGTCCCACCCAGGTCCAGCTGAAATGAAGCAATAAAGAGGCAATACCACAGAACAGAGCTGTGTCTTTGGGGGCTACCTGGTACACAGATGTAAACTGATTTGTGTCAACCTTTGCATGATCAAAAGGCCCAACAGTAAGCTGGAAGGAAATCAGTATTTTAAAAATGAGAACAATAAATGTCATTTAAATAGTCTTAGTCTTAAAAACCCGATTTCAGTTATAAAGTTGATACTCTGCTCAATAGTTCTTAATGTCACATCTCACCTCCTGAGGGTTTCCAGAAAAATTATTAAAAGTATCAAAGTTTTAAATTGCCTTGTGTACTGTTCATCCTTCTTACTCTACATCAAAGGAAACGAAGAACAGACTGTGTCCGTATTTGTCTTTGTATTTGCTCTTTAATGCCAATTAATCAAAATCTCTCCTTTTCATTTTGCAAGCAGCTAATTCTGAGAAAAGAAAGCTGGCTTCCCACCACTCACATCATGTGCACTCACCTGAGGAAATTTGTAACGACTCAACAATGTCCCAATGATTTCAGATGATTTCCATGATATTCCAGTAAGTGTAGCAGCTGATTTCCACTTTTTTCTACAATTGTAATTAGGGATAAATATGCTCAAACCTGTGAGCCAATAGAATACACTCTTCATAATGTTCCTTTCAATATCTGGGAGATTATATATCTCAAGTCCCAGAGACGTGTTTGGTAAAACATGAGGGTTCAAGTTGATTTCATTGATGGCAAATAACATGGCCAAAACAAGTTGGTAGTTTCGTATATCCGTCCTGCATAGAAGTATCACAAAATTCATATTGGGAACTCATAACTATTATACCTATAACCTAAAAGGTACAGAAGATACCTTAGAAAATATTGACACAACAATCAAAGCAACCACAAAATGAAAAAAAGTTCCTAACTTAAAACATCCTGGGAATCCAAGACACAATGAGAAGACTAAACCTAAGGATAATAGGTATAGAATAGTGTAACCGCCAGCGGCTACATGTGAACCAGGTTACCTGTTGAAAGAATCTTGGGGAACAGGGACACAGACAAGGGATTTGAGTCAAGCCTAGGATTCTGGTCAAGACTGCTTTTAATAAATTGAAGACAGGTTTTATAGACATTTGGGGGATCGGCCAACCCCCCAGAAGTCGGTAGCTTCAAAGGCGGTGCTGTGAATTCTCTGGCTCCAAGTCTCAGCGGGTCGTCTGCTTACTGCCTGAGAGCTCAGGTGAACGCCGGCCTGGGGGCGGTGTCGATAGCCGAGGTGTGGAGTCCCTTTGTTTGTAGAACAAAGGCCGGAGGTAGCCATCGGAAGAGTTGGGTGCCCGCTAGCCAACTAGTTGCAGGGGGGGAAGGGTACAATTCCCCCTTAATTATTAAATTTAAAACCACTCAGTGGAAATGATTAAGTTCATCCAATGGATGACGGGCATTCATCAGTGAGTGAAAGCATTGGCCACAGCCCCCTTAAGTGTTACCGACATCTTTTTTCAGGGGGGGGGCTAGACCGCCTTTTTTAGGACGGTCTTACGATGTCAAACCCCCATGTAGCTGGGCGTGCTTTTCAGGGAAACTCGGAGCCAGGAATTTTTTCCCTTTCCCTTGTAGTGCCTCGCCTCGCACCTCAACTGATGTCCATGTTTGTTGTGACAACAAACACGCATGATTCCGAGTATCAAGTAGCCTCATCTCCGAGGACTTCCACTGGCAGAGTAAATTCTCTGCGGCTAAGCGTTGGCTAGCTGAAAAGGCAACCCATCTTCCACCTAGGGCCATTGTTGAAGGAATTTCGTCTTCTGAGTGTTATCTGTTTCAAATATAAAAGGAGATTAAGAGAACCTGTCTGGTTAGTCTTGGGAGGTCAAACCGGTTTTTGGTTTAATTGAAATTCAGTGGCCTCAGGGAAGAGCCCTGGCCGGCAACTTAGTTTGCATGAACACAAAGGAACTATGTCTCCCCAAGCAACTGGGAGGTGGCTTGAAAAACAGCCTTTGAATTAATTATACTTACCTACAGTTTGGGGGTGGAATCCACTCAGGCAAAAGGCCTGGCTTGCAACTTAATTTGCAAGGAGACAAAGGAACTATATCTCCCCAAATGAGTGGGGCGGCTTGGAAAACAGCCTTCTGACCTAAATATACTTACCAACCGTTTTTGGGGTCGAATCCACTTGTCTTACCAATCTTTCTGGCAACCAACGCGCCTCGTCCTGTTCTTGTGAAAAAACGCATACCGCGCCTCTTCCCCATATCAAAACGGGGTCTGGGCCTTTCCAAGAATTATTTAAAGGATCCCGCCACTTAACCATGGCGTAGGAATTGGAAGTAGCCGGATGCCAATGCCTGTCAGCGGCAGACTGGCCTTCTGCATCTGTTTGGAGAAAATTTAAAACGAATAAAACAAAGGCAAGATGTGACTTTGGGGACCGAGGGGGATATAAATTTCCCTTCTTAGTTTTAATAAGCCAATTTTTAAGCGTGCGATGGGCGCGCTCTACTATTCCTTGCCCCATTGGATTATAAGGAATTCCAGTTTTAAGTTTTATATTAAATTCTTTACAAAATGAGATAAAGTTCTTACCAGTGTAGGCTGGTCCATTGTCTGTCTTAATGACCTTGGGTACTCCCATGGTATTAAAGGCTTGTAAACAATGATCAATTACATTTCTAGAGGCTTCTCCGGTATGCAGGGAAGCAAAAATAAGTCCTGAGCACGTATCAATGCAAACATGTATAAATTTTAATTTCCCAAACTCCGCATAGTGAGTTACATCCATTTGCCAAATTTGATTGGGCACCAGGCCACGTGGATTAACCCCTAAATGGGGCACTGGTGCTAAAGTGAGACAATTAGGGCATTGTTTTACGATCATTCTAGCTTGTTCTTTTGTGATCTTATGGCGGAGTCTCAACGTATGACTCGAAAGATGAAATTTATCATGATCACGTTTTGCCAATTCTATGGGTGTGAGTGCCAAGACTTGACCAATTAGTGCTTTGTCAATGCATTCATTGCCCTGAGCCAGAGGTCCAGGGAGACCCGAGTGAGATCTAATATGTCCTATATAAAAAGGATTTTTTCTAGCAAGAATGATACCTTGCAATTGTGAAAACAAGGATCCAGCTGGCGTATTAAAATTAAACATGCCACAGGTTTCTAGTTGCGGTATCGAAAATGCAACATAAGCACTGTCAGTAAAGAGATTAAACGTACTATTTACAGTTTGAAAAACACACAGCACTGCTGTAAGCTCTGATAACTGAGCAGATAACCCAGGCGTTTCTACGACCACCTGTTGATTGTTAACACGATATCCGGCTTTTCCTTTTGATGAACCATCTGTGAACACTAGGAGTGCATTCTGTAGCGGCTGTAGAGATGTCATTTTTGGAAATACGACCTCATGTATATTTAAAAACTTTATTAACTTGTCTTGAGGATAATGATTGTCTATACACCCTTTAAAACCAATCTGAGCCAGCAGCCAATCTGTGCTATGCTGTTTTAGCCATTCATCTTGATTTACACTGTAAGGTTGTATAATAAAGTCCGGTTCTTTACCGAAATAAGTCAATGCCTGCTTTCTACCAAGCATAATTACTTGGGCCACTGCTTTAAAATATGGCAAGATATTACGCCTAGAAGACACTCTCAAATGAATCCACATCAGAGGAGCCTTTTGCCATAATAATCCTGTAGGCGAATGAGTAGTATTAAAAATTAGCAGATGTAGAGGTAAGGAATAATCTATATAGGTAATAAATTGGTTCTCAATAGCCTTCTCCACTGTCTGTAAGGCAAAAAGTCCTTCTGAAGTTAATACCCTAGGGGATGTCGGATCGGCATTTCCTTTAAGAATATCAAATAAAGGTTGTAATTCCCCTGTGGTAAGTTTTAAATACGGCCGAAGCCAATTAATGTCACCCAATAATTTCTGAAAATCATTTAAAGTTTTCAAATTGTCCCTGCGGATAATTATCTTCTGGGAAAAAATTGACTGGTCCGTAAGTTTAAAACCTAGATAGTTATATGGCTCCTGAATCTGAATCTTCTCTGGAGCTATCTGTAGCCCTTTAGCGACCAGGGCTTGTTGCAAATCTCTAAAACATAAAAGCAAGGTCTGAGGATTTTTTCCTGCAATTAGAAAATCATCTGTGAAATGGATAAAGTAAATATCTGGCCATTTCTGTCTCACAGGTTGAATGGCCTGTGTTACGAATTTCTGGCACAAGGCAGGGCTGTTTGCCATGCCCTGGGGAAGCACGGTCCATTTAAACCTTTTTATAGGCTCTGTAAAGTTAATAGAAGGAACACTGAACGTAAACCTTTTGTAGTCTTCAGGGTGTAAAGGAATGGTAAAGAAACAATCTTTTAAATCTATGACTATTTTATGAAACCCTTTTGGAATAGCCACGGGAGATGGAAGACCCGTTTGTAAGGTTCCCATGGGCAACATTGTTTCATTTACCTTTCTTAAATCCTGTAACAATCTCCATTTGCCGGACTTCTTTTTAATTACGAATATCGGCGTGTTCCATGGAGATAATGACTCTATCAGATGTCCTGTCTCTAACTGTTCCTGCACCAAAAGCGAGGCAGCCTCCAATTTCTCTTTAGTTAAAGGCCACTGATCAACCCACACTGGAATGTCGCTAAGCCATTGAATTTTATCGGCGTGGGGTGCAGGAGAGATAGTGGCCATTACTGAAAATGCCCCAGACTTCTAGAGTTAGGGTTTGCCTGGGGGTTTTTAAACCTACTAGTGTCTTGTCCTTCATATCCAAGCCCCCGAGTAGGCTCGGATTCCTCCGACACTGTCTTTTGCTTAGAGGCAATTTCATTAGGATTACACAGAATTAAATTCATCTGAGATAACAGGTCTCTGCCCCAGAGCGTGGTAGGCAACTTCTGCATCACGAAAGGCCGAATTTGTCCTGAATTTCCATCTGCATCTTTCCAAGTTAGAAGTCTAGCGCTCTGTTTCGGATTATTTGCATAACCGATTCTTTGTAGATGCGTTAGGGTCTCTGTCAAAGGCCAATTAGACGGCCAGTCCTGTCCCTTAATAATTGTAACATCAGCTCCCGTATCTATTAATCCTTCAAAACTCTTTCCTTCAATAGTCAATTTAAGGTTAGGTCTTTTATTAGTAATAGACTGAACCCAGAACACTCCGGAGGAGCCAAAGCCCTCCTCCCCTCTCTTATCTTTAATGAATTTGGAAGGCAGTGCATGTAAGGGCACCAAGACTAACTGGGCAATTCTTTGATTAGCTGGAATACTTATGACACCACGAGAGGAAGCAGCCATAATTTTAATTTCTCCCTCATAATCACTGTCTATGACTCCTGGATAAATCTGTAGTCCCTTCACAGTAGAACTGCTTCGTCCTAACAACAATCCCCAAGTACCTTCAGGTAATGGCCCAAAAACTCCCGTGGGCAAAACCTGAACTCCCATCTCTGGAGTTAGTACGGCATTGCAGATGCAACAGAGGTCCAGCCCTGCACTTCCTGGTGTAGCTCTGGTGAGGTCAAGGATGGATTTCCTTGGCTCGGCAGTAGCTGTGCCCCACAGACAGTCTGATGCATCGGGGCCTGGGGCTGGCCCCTCCCCCCGTTTCCCGACACGGGTCTACCTTGGAAGTTATTTTTTGACTTGTCTCTCTTAACCTATTGATTTCTTTTTTTACACTTATGGCACGTTCTTGGTGGACCACCTGATTGTCCGTTTATACTGGGCTTATTATCAGGACAATCACTCTTAAAATGACCCAGACTACCACATTTAAAACATCTCCTATTTCCTCGTCTTTGTGACAGAATTCTTTGAATAGTTGTTCCCTGTAGCGCTGTAGCTATAGCTAAACCCTGATTATAGGAAGGACCGATCTCAGAACAAAGGCGAATGTAACCGGCTAGGTCTGTCTTTCCTCTCTGGGGTCTAATGGCCTCTCGGCAGGCCGCATTAGCATTCTCATAGGCTAGTTGCGTAACCAGCGGATTCTCTGCCTGAGAGTTTCTAAAAATTCTATTAGCCGTTTTCAGCAATCTGTCTACGAAATCCTGAAAGAGTTCGTCGGGAGCCTGTTTCACAGCTGTTAGATTTCTACTAATATCTCTCTTAGCTGGTAACAGAGTCCAAGCACGGCGGGCGGCCACCGCAATCTGCGCATACACTGTGATGGGAAACCCAATCTGGTTATTATTTCTTTCAAATAGGCCTTCTCCCAACAACATCTCTGCATTCTATTTTGGATGGCCTGTTTGAGTGTTAGTGGCAGCGGTTCTTTTGTAAGCCTCACGCCATTCAGAACTCCAGAGCAAGAAATCTCCTCTCGACAACGTAGCTTTACACAGCGTTTTTTAATCTTGTGGAGTTAGATTCGACTCAATCACAGTATCTAACAACGCCTGTGTAAAGGGAGCTGTTGGGCCGTACTGGGCTACGGCTAGCTTTAACTCTTTTATCACCTTAAATTCTAAGGTCTGATATTGTCTGACCACATTGTCCTGGTCTTCTATCTCAAGGACTGGAAAAGCTAAGATTTCTGACGTATCCTGCCCCTCTCCGCGGGCCTGGTTTATAACTCTTTCTAATGGCGACTGGCGGGTCTCCGAGTTATTGTTCTCTCTAGTATTAGAGACCCTTTTTAGCTCCTGTAACTCATTAGTCAATTTCTGTAATTTAATTTCAAACTCTAACTTTTGTAATTGTATATCCTTTTGGATTTCGGCCTCTGCCATCAAGGTCACAGGCGGCGCGGATGGCGCTACAGAGGGCCAAGTTTCTCTATGAACTTCAATTGTTCTTTTCTCGGGATGAGCTATTTTTTTCCTAACCACAGACTCATCAGAACTGTCTCTTTGTTTACGAGACTCAGGTTGTGGAGAATTTTCTATAACAGGGATCTTCTCTACATGGCCTTTTACCTGAAAATCCTCACTTTCATGAATAACACCTAATTCTTCTAAACTCTCTTCATCTATGATGTCCTTAATCAGAGTCTAAAGGCAGAGGGTGATATTGTCTGTCTTGGCTGCCTTTAGCGAATTACCAATTCTCAGCCAAGTTCTCTCATTTAACGTTCGTTTTTCTCGGAACCAAGGACAACAGGAATATATCTGGTCTAAGAAATCTTCTAATCTTTCCTCTTCAAACCCAATCCCTTTTGCCTGAAGCAACTCTTGAATGTTGTGTGTGCAGATCTCGCGCGAACTTTCTTGTCCCATTTTTTCCTATCCTTTTAACCCAAGCAACTCTTGTGTCGGGTGTACACAATATGTTTGAAAAAGTATCACAAAATTCATATTGGGAACTCATAACTATTATACCTATAACCTAAAAGGTACAGAAGATACCTTAGAAAATATTGACACAACAATCAAAGCAACCACAAAATGAAAAAAAGTTCCTAACTTAAAACATCCTGGGAATCCAAGACACAATGAGAAGACTAAACCTAAGGATAATAGGTATAGAATAGAACAAAGATTCCCGACAGAGAGGGCAAGTAAATACCTTCAATAAAATTATAGAAGAAAACTTCCATAACCTAAAGAAAGAGATGCCCATGAATATATAAGAAGCCTACAGAACTCCAAACAGACTGAACCAGAACATATGTTCCTCCCATTACATAATAGTCAAAACACAAAATGCACAAAACAAAGAATATTAAAAGCAGTAAGTTTAAAAGGTCAGGTAACATATAAAGGCAGACCTATCAGGATTACACCAGACTTCTCAACAGAAACTATGAGAGCTAGAAGATCCTCAGCAGATATCATACAAACCCTAAGAGAAGACGAATGCCAGCCCAGGCTACTAACTTTCTACAAATTCAGCCCTAAAAAGGGTAACAGATGGAAAATTCCAACAGGAGGAGGGAAACTACACCCTAGAAACAGAAGAATGTAATCTTCTTTCAAGGAACCCCAAAGAAGATACCCAAAAGAAAAGAACATAATTTCATCTCTAACAACAAAAATAACAGGAAACAACAATCACTATTTCCTAACATCTCTTAATATCAATAGACTCAATTCCCCAATAAAAAGATATAGACTAACAGACTGGGTATGTGAACAGGATACAGCATTTTGCTGCATACAGGAAGCGTACCTCACAGACAAAAACAGAAAATACCTCAGGGTAAAGGGCTGGAAAACAATTTTCAAAGCAAATGGTCTCAGGAAAGAAGCTGGAGTAGCGATTCCAATATTGAATAATATCTACTTACAACCAAAAGTTTTCAAAAAAGATAAGGAAGGACACTTCATACTCATCAGATGAAAAATCTGTCAAGGAGAGCTCTCAATTCTGAACATCTGTGCTACAAATGCAAGGGTACCCACAATCATAATATAAATTTTATTAAAGCTCAACGCACACAGTGAACCTCACAATAATAGTAGGGTACTTTAATACTTCAAACTAACCAATGGTCAGATCATGGATACAGAAACTAAAGAGAGAGACACAGTGAAACTAACAGAAGTTATGAAACAAATGGATTTAACTTATAACTACAGATGATTTAACTCTAAAGCAAAATAATAAACCTTCTTCTCACCATGGTACCTTCTCAAAAATCTACCATATAATTTGGACACAAAATCAACATTAACAGATCCAAGAATTTTGAGTTAATCCCATGTATTCTATCAGACCACCACAGAATGAGGCTGATCTTCGATAACTACAAAAACAGGAAGACCATGTACACAAAGAAGTTGAACATCTATCTCTTCAATGGTAACTTGGTCAGGGAAGAAATAAAGAAGGAAATGAAAGACTTCTAGAATTCAATGAAAATGAAAGACACATCATACCCAAACTTATGGGGCACAGTGAAAGCTGTGCTAAGAGGAATGCTCATAGCTCTGAGTACCTCCAAAAAGTAACTGGAGGGAGCATACACTAGCAGTTTAACAGCACACCTGAAAGCTCTCTTACAGAAATAAGCAAATACACCAAAGAGGAGTAGACAGCTGGAAATAATCAAACTTGAGGATGAAATCAACCAAGTAGAAACAAAAAGAACTATATAAAGAATCAGCAAAAGCAGTTGCTGTTTCTTTATCAACAAGATAGTGGAAATACTTAGCCAAACTAATTAGACACACAGAGACAGTATCCAAATTAACAATGTCATAAATGAAAAGGGAGACATAGCAACAGAGATGGAGGAATTTAAAGAAATTATCTGGTCCTAATACCATAGCCTATACTCAACAAAACTGGAAGTCCCTTTCTCAGAGGAACCATAGCACCCTTACTTAAGTCCTCCTTCTTCGTGAGCTTCCTGTTCTGGGTGAATTGTAAATTGTTTATTTTGAGCTTTTGGACTAGCATCTGCTTATTAGTGAGTGCATACCATGTGCATTCATTTGTGATTGGTTACCTCACTCAGGATGACACTTTCCATTTTCATCCATTTGCCTAAGAATTTCATGAATTCATTGTTTTTAATAGCTGAATAGTATTCTATTGTGTATATATACCACAGTTTCTGTATCCATAATACTCACAGGAGCAATAAGGGAGGCAATGTGTGGAGCAGAGTCTGAAGTAAAGGCCACCCAGTGACTGCCCTACATGGAGATTCATCCTATAAACAGTCACCAAACACTGATACTATGACAAGAAGCGTGTACCAAAAGGAGCATGCCATGGCTGTCTCCAGAGGGGCCCTGCCAGAGCCTTACAAATACAGAGGCAGAAGCGAGCAACCAACTATTGGACTGGGCTTGGGGTCCCCAACGGAGGATATGGAGGGAGGTCCGGAGGACTGAAGGGGCATATAGCCCCATGGGAAGAACAATGACTTCGGACACCCAGACACCCCAAGACTCCCAGGGACTGAACTATCAACAAAGGGGTACACATGCTTCCAGCCAAAAATGTGTCAGAGGACGGCCTTGTTAGGCATCAGTGAGAGGAGTGGTCTTTGGTCATGTAAAGGCTCAATAGAGGCCCCAACAAAGGGAAACGAACAGGGGGAATGTGGGGGGGGAGGTGGGACTGTATCGGGTAGAGGGGCATATACATGGAGGCAGGGGGTAGGAGGAGGGGTAGGGAATCTTTGGGGGGGCGCTTTTGGGAGGGGGTATATTGGGAAAGGTTTTACCATTGGTAATGTAAATGAAGAAGATACTCAATAAAAAAAGAAAGAAAGAAAGAGATGCAGCCATTAAAACTTTGCCAACCAAAAAAATGCACAGGGCTAGAAGATTTGAGGGTAGATTTCTATCAGAATTAAAGACGTCCTAATACCAATAATCCCAAACTCTTTCACAAAATAAAAACAGAAGGAACACTACCCAATACATTTTACAAAGCCTCATTTATGCTTTGTAAAGCCTCATTTACGCTAAACCACACAAAGACCCAACAAAGAAAGAGAACTTCAAAACAGTTAACAATTTCCCTTATGAATATTGCTGTAAAAATATTCAATAGAATTCTAGCAAAATGAATCCAAGAACACATCAAAATGATTATTCACCATGATCAATTGTGCTTCATCTCAGGGTTGCAGAGATGGTTCAATATATGGAAATCCATCAACTTAATCCATTATATAAACAATGTCAAACAAACAAAAACCCACATGATCTTCTCATTGGATCCGGAAAAACTTTTGAAAAATAAAACACTCCCTCATGCTAAAAGTATAGGAGAGATCCGGAATTCAATTCCATACCTAAACATAATTAAAGAACTATAAAGCACACCAACAGAGTTAGAGAACAGGAGCAACCTGAGAGGAATAGAGGAGCAGGAGGGCAAAAAGGAGGGGCATGAACAGGTAATGGAAGAGACAGGGGAGAAGACAGAAAATAAAACAGAAACAAGTAGCAGTGGAGATGGGGAAATGAGGGCAGCCAGAAGACAGTCCCAGAATCCAGGAAAGTGAGAGGCTCCCAGGATGCAATGGGGATGGCTTTAGTAGTAATATCCAAGAAAGAGATACAAAACCTGTACAGACAACCTCCAGTAGATCGTCATGACTCCCAGTTGAATCATGATGCCACCCATGTAATTCGAAACTTTAAATCCAGAAATATTCCTGTCCAAAGGAAAGAGAGAGACAAAAATGGAAGAGAGACTGAAGGAAAAGCCATCTAGAGGCCACCCCAACTAGGAATTCATCCTACCTGTAGAACCAAACCCCCACAATATTGTCCATGTCAAGGGCTTGCTGGAAGGAGCCTGGTATGACTGTTCTCTGAGAGGTTATGCCAGCCACTGATTATTACTAATGGAGACACTAACAGGCAACTACTGGACTGAACACAGGGACCCCAATAGAAGAGAAGGGGAAGAACTGTAGGAGCTGAAGGGGATTGCAACCCCATATGAAGAGCAACATCAAGTAACTGGACTATCCAGGCCTCCCAGGGACTAAACAAGCAACCAAAGATTGTACATGAACCAAGACATGATTCCAGATACATATGGAGAAGAGGATGGCCTTCTCTGACATCAAGGAAGGGGAAAGAGTCATTATTCTCTGTGTAAAGGGATGCTAGACTGGTGAGGCTGAAGGAGGTGAGTGGGTGGAGGAGCACCCTCTTAGAGGTAAAGAGTAGGGGCTGAGGGCTAATGTGATGGGGAGCTTTGTGGAAGTGGAACTGGGAAGGGAATTCTCATTTTAAATATAAACAAAAATGATAAATAATGTATTTGTATAAGAAAAAAGAAGACAGCATAGATAAAATAGATACATCTTTCAAATAAAATGTTAAATTTAAAAACATTCCAGACCCAAAACATCCAGAAACATCTTGGACAATATAAAAAACAAAGTTTAAACAAATTGGAAAGGAAGAAGTCAAAGGAAGAAGTCAAACTATCATTATTTGCAGATGACATGATAGTCTACCTAAGTGACCTAAAAAACTCCACTAGAGAACTCCTACAGCTGATAAACAACTTCAGCAAAGTGGCAGGTTTTAAAATCAACTCAAGCAAATCAGTAGCCTTCCTATACTCAAAGGATAAGCAGGCTGAGAAAGAAATTAGGGAAATGACCCCTTTCACAATAGCCACTAATAGTATAAATTATCTTGGGGTGACTCTTACCAAACATGTGAAAGATCTGTATGACAAGAACTTCAAGACTCTGAAGAAGGAAATGGAAGAAGACCTCAAAAAATGGGAAAAGCTCCCATGCTCATGGATCAGTAGAATCAATATAGTTAAAATGGCCATTTTGCCAAAAGCAATATACAGATTCAATGCAATATCCATCAAAATCCCAACTCAGTTCTTCACAGAGTTAGAAAGAGCAATTATCAAATTCATCTGGAATAACAAAAAACCCAGGATAGCTAAAACTATTCTCAGCAACAAAAGAAATTCTGGGGGAATCAGTATCCCTGACCTCAAGCAATACTACAGAGCAATAGTGTTAAAAACTGCATGGTATTGGTGCAGTGACAGGCAGGAGGATCAATGGAACAGGATTGAAGATCCAGAAATGAACCCACACATCTATGGCCACTTGATCCTCGACAAAGAGGCTGAGAACATCCAATGGACAAAAGATAGCCTTTTCAACAAATGGTGCTGGTTCAACTGGAGGTCAGCATGCAGAAGAATGCAAATTGATCCATCCTTGTCTCCTTGTACTAAGCTCAAATCCAAATGAATCAAGGACCTCCACATAAAGCCAGACACTCTGAAGTTAATAGCAAAGAAATTGGGGAAGACCCTTGAGGACATCGGTACAGGGATAAAGTTTCTGAACAGAACACCAATAGCGTATGCTCTAAGAGCAAGAATTGACAAATGGGACCTCATAAAATTACAAAGTTTCTGTAAGGCAAAGGACACCATCAAGAGGACAAATCGGCAACCAACAAATTGGGAGAAGATCTTCACCAATCCTACATCAGATAGAGGGCTAATATCCAATATATATAAAGAACTCAAGAAGTTAGACTCCAGAAAACCAAACAACCCTATTAAAAAATGGGGTACAGACTTAAACAAAGAATTCTCACCTGAAGAACATCGGATGGCAGAGACACATCTTAAAAAATGCTCAACTTCATTGGTCATTAGGGAAATGCAAATCAAAACAACCCTGAGATTTCACCTTACACCTTCACAGTCAGAATGGCTAAGATTAAAAATTCCGGAGATAGCAGGTGTTGGAGAGGGTGTGGAGAAAGAGGAACACTCCTCCACTGCTGGTGGGGTTGCAAATTGGTACAACCACTCTGGAAATCAGTCTGGCAGTTCCTCCGACAACTGGGCACCTCACTTCCTGAAGATCCTGCTATACCACTCCTGGGCATATACCCAGAGGATTCCCTACCATGTAATAAGGATACATGCTCTACTATGTTCATAGCAGCCCTATTTATAATTGCCAGGTGCTGGAAGGAACCCAGGTATCCCTCAACAGAAGAGTGAATGCAAAAAATGTGGTATATCTACACAATGGAGTACTATTCAGCCATTAGAAACAATGAATTCATGAAATTCTTAGGCAAATGGATGGAGCTAGAGAACATCATACTAAGTGAGGTAACCCAGACTCAAAAGATGAATCATGGTATGCACTCACTAATAAGTGGATATTAACCTAGAAACCTGGATTACCCAAAACATAATCTACACATCAAATGAGGTACAAGAAGAAAGGAGGAGTGGCCACTGGTTCTGGAAAGACTCAGTGAAACAGTGTTTGGCAAAACTAGAATGGGGAAGTGGGAAGGGGTGGGTTTGAGGACAGGGGAAGAGAAGGGGGCTTACGGGACTTTCGGGGAGTGGGGTGGCTAGAAAAGGGGAAATCATTTGAAATGTAAATAAAATATATCGAATAAAAAAATTTGGAATTAAAAAAAAGAAAATGTGCATATATATATCGTAAACCTAAAAAAAAAAATGTATAATAAAAAGGTTCAGTCACTGAAAATAAATTGAAGATGTCAGAAGACAGAAAGATCTCAAGAGCTGATGTAATAGCAGGATCAACATAATGAAAATGGCCTTCTAATCAAAAGAAATCTCCTGTTTCAACTTAATCATTATCAAAATTACAACAGAATACTTTTCAAAACTTAAAAGAATATGTAACTTCATATGTAGAAATAAAATGCCACTATAGATGAAACAATTATGTACAATAAAGAAAATGCCAAGGTATTACTTTCCCTGATTTCAAACTGTACTACAGAGCAATAGTACTAAAACCATCATTGTTTTAGCTTAAAACAAACAGGTTTATTAATAGAATTAAACGAAAAACCCTAATTGGAATCCATACACCTATGGACACTTGATCTCAGATAAAAATCCAAAAATTGTACAATTGTAAATAAGAAAGTATTTTCCATGAATTTTTGTGGTCTCACTAGATGCCAATGATGATTACAGAATGC
The DNA here is from genome assembly GCF_947179515.1 of Apodemus sylvaticus. Classification (NCBI taxonomy): domain Eukaryota; kingdom Metazoa; phylum Chordata; class Mammalia; order Rodentia; family Muridae; genus Apodemus; species Apodemus sylvaticus. The sequence goes on along the minus strand of NC_067491.1, from coordinate 58,126,087 downwards.
AAATAGATGCACATCTAGCTTTTTGCACAAACCTAAATTCCAAATAGATCAAAGATATTAACATTAGACCAGAAATACTGAATCTAATCCTAGAGAAATTAGGGCAAACCGTTGCACGCATTGAAGAGGAAAGACTTTCTGAACAGAACAACGATCATGCAGTTACTGTACATTATCACAGCTAATAAAATGATAATAAAAAAGATTTGGTAAGGCCATGGAAAGACCAGTTGTGCAAAACAGCAGTCTTCAGAATGCAGAAAGATTTTCACCAATTCCACTTCTTGCAGATAGCTTTTATCCAAAATATTTAGAGTACTCAAGAGACTAGAAAACAACAAATCAAATATTTCAATTAAAATGCAGTACATATCTAAACAGAATTTTCAACAGAAAAATCTTAAGTGTCTGGGAAACATTTAAATAAATGTTCAAAATTCAACAGAAAAATGTAAATCAAAATGATTCCGTGATTTCATCTTACACATGTCTGCTTGGCTAAGATCAGAAACAAAAGTGACAGTTGACGCTGGTGAGGACCTCAAGGAAAGGGTCTGCTTGCTCCTCCATTCATGGCAAACTTCTGCAGTGACCTTGTCCATCAGCAACTCAATAGCCAGCCATACCACTGCTGAGCTTACATCAAAATATTCTACAGTTGTGCCCAAAGACATTTGCTCAACCATGTTCTTTGCAACTTACTGCATAACAGCCAGAAACCAGAAGCAATCTAGATATCCCTCAGTCAAAGAATAGACAAAAATGTGTTAAGTTTACATACTGCCATAGTACACAACTCTTTAATAGGGCATCATGGAATTTGGAACTAGAATAATTTCTCCGGAGCAAGTTTACCCAGACCCAGGAAGATGAACATGGCATGTTCTCACTGACAAGTGGATTAGCTCTGAGGTACAGGTTTGGAGAGAGCAAGTAAGAAATAGGACTTAAGGGGCAATGCAAGAATATTCACAATGTAACAAATATTAGTGTCATGTGTGTATAAAGCACTTGTTCTTTGCCAGGCGGTAGTTGCACACACATGTAATCCCAGCACTCTGGGAGGCAGACGCAGGCGGATTTCTGAGTTCGACACCAGCCTGGTCTACTGAGTGAAGTGCAGGACAGCCAGGGTTATACAGAGAAATCCTGTCTCCAAAAATCCAAAAAATAAATAAATAAATAAATAAATAAAATAAAATAAAATAAAATAAAAAAATGAAAAAAAATAAAAAATAACTTGTTCTTTTGTTTATTACCATATACTTTCACTTCCATAGTACTACTGTCATGTTATTTTGTTAATTTAAATCACCTTACACCAAAAATTCTACGGTTAAATGATTAGGATGTTCTGGGTGGTTTGATATCCACCAAATATCCTTGTAACTGAAGGCATCACTAGCAATAATTTTGCGGAAAAAAGTTATAGTTTTATAAACACCAGTATGTAAAATGGATCAAACATGCAGACTTCATTTTATTGGGAAACACTTCAGCTTGGGGTTTTCATGCTTGCCTGCTGTTTATGATTCCAAAATATTTTTTGATTAAAAAAATACCTTCCATTAAACTATTGCAAAATGGATTAATAATAAAAAATCAGAAAATGAGTTCAATTACACACGCGTAAATTGAAACTCCAGTGTTAAGGTTCATAATTCTAGCCACTCTAAAGAACATGATCATTGTGTTCATTGTGACCATGACACTTGCACTTGTGCACATAGAAACGGAAAAGGAAGAATATCAGAAAGATCCTTTTTTCAAAATGACTGTGCACCGCATCAATCTATTATAAAAGATTTAATCAGAAGCATGAATGAAATTTAATAGATCTTACTCTATATTTACTTTATATGAATACTTTTTATTCAGATACACTTTCTTGTAGAAAAGTAGATATTTTTAAATTAAATTAAATAAGGCAAATATAAATATATTTAATATATTTATACTTTTATATATAAATATATTTATCATACATGAAAAAAGAAATCACTTCCTAAATTCTGTTGTCTTATTTCATATCTTGTTAAATCATCTGACAAGTCATTTTCCACTTGTTAGTATTTGATGAGCTGTTCTAGCAAATGTGCTTTTGCAGTGAGATTGCTCCCACTACACTCTCTGGATAGACATGGGGCATAGTGCAAAGTGTTTTCTGACGTGGTGTAACTGCACAACAGTGTAAAAGATTTATCAAGTGCATCCATGGTTCTTGCAAAGTTAAAAAAGATATATACCTGGGGCATTTAGAGAGCCACATGAAATATTTCAGCTAGTTGTGAACTTTTGGATTACTCTGATCATCTTTAGTATTAAAATTTATTTCAAAATATGAAAAGATGTCTTCTTCACCTAATGATGTTTTATTTCTGAATCATTTCCCTTCTACACTGCCTTGACCTAACAATTTATCACCATACCAATTTGCTAGCAAAGTGTTAGCAATGTTTCTACTTAGACTAAATCCACTTAGACATTCAGCAATTTTCCAGCAACTAACCAGAAGCAGGACATTCATTGCACAGTTTTCCTTCCCCAGGTTGAATTCAGAGTTGAGTGTGTACTTTGTTTCTCTATTTCAGCTCTTTAGTTTATATATACCCTGATAGAAATTTCAGCATGCTACAATATACACTTTATTTCCTTGAAAAATCATTGTACATTGCTATTTATGTCTGAGATTACCAAGGAAGTTGAAGCAAACTTTGTCTAGATCTGCTGTTCCTGCAGATTTTAAACTGTCTAGGAAAGGGCCTTCAGTGACATAATCTTAGAATATTACTGTATGAATAAATTCATGAAATCAAGTATTGCATAGTGGAAATTTATAAATTAAATAGGTTGTAATGGATAAAAATCTGAAATCATATGAATTAAAAAATATTAGCTTTCAATACTCTGCAAAATGTTAAGGATAGAAAATAAAAGTAAAGAGATAAATTTCTAATTCTGCCATCACTGCATTCAAATCTGTGTCAGCTGACACAAGCAACACTGATCACTCTAGAACCTGAGGAGGTATTACAATGTCACAGATTTCAATGGTATTACCTGCTCTAATACAATCACAAATGAAACTCCCCAATTCTCTGAATTGTTGTGTCAGGCTACTGCCAATATCCCTTGTAGGACATGACTGGCATGATATGTCTTCACAGTCTGAGGAATTACAGACAGCATGGTGAAAGGTGATAAAACTACAATGACCAAATATGAAACACAAAACTCTGTAATGACATATTTCTCTTCTCACTTGAGAGGACATAAGGAGTCACCAAGAAAACAAAATTAAACAGAGGATCTTGGAAGGGAATATATGAAGGAAACCTCATGAGATGAAATTTTTGGAATAAGGTTCAAATCCACACTTAAAGTAGGACAAATGAATATTTAAAAATGAGTTGATACAAATCACTTACCATAAATCATTAGATGTGCCCAAAGGTAATGTTTTCCAATCTATTTTTAAACTTGAAGCAGAGTCACTTAAGAGAGGAAAAAATCCACCAATGACCACAGACCCATCGTGGTGCAGTACATGTTCAGATTCTGTTAGGCCGGAAGGGGCTGCAATGATCCAGATGGGTGTTCGCATCTGTAAAAACCAGAAGATAAAAAGCCAAGAAAGGAGCATATTAAGAGATGTTTCTGCCAAGATCTAAGTCGTGGGATGGTACAACCTATGGGGTCTTACATATATATATTCAGTGCTCATATGTGTTTGCATGTGCGTGCCTGTGAGTGTGTGAGTGTGTTTGCACTGTTTTTGTTGACATGATGACAGAATATTTCACTCTAATCAGCCAGAGATATGTGCAAGGATCCTTCCATTCACCCTGTGAGAGTTCTATGGCACTTTATCCTTCAGGCTATTCATATGAGTCACCTCACTCAGTGACAAACAGGTTACAGCATTAAGGACATACTTTCATTTCCACTAGGAATAACAATAATTATTCCAAGACTGAAACACCCCAGTGTTGCTTTCTGCCTCTGTGTTTATGGCCTAAAATGTTTACCAAGAAAGAATTTATTCGAGAGCCCTTCAAGATAATGCCCACATATCACATCAAAGGAAATCATCGTTGGAAAAATATAAATACACATTACAGACTCATACCAAGAACTGATGAACTTAATTAAAGGTGCACCATGCTCCACAAAACTTAATAGTATTGGACTTAAGTTCACTTTTTACTCCCCTATGGTTCCTAGGGTTCTGAGACAATTCTATCTTTCATACATGCATGTCTACATACCAATACTTTACTCCTGCATGCCCTTTGTGTCACATTTGTGTCACATTCTTGTGTAACCTACTACCAAGGTGAAGTTATTACTTCAGATGCATAACTTAATTTCAAGGTAGAAATCAGGTTAATAATTTGATCTTTATCCATTCTAGAACACTGAATATATATATATTTCATTCCACTCTTAACCACTCATTCCCCCCTTTTTTTTTGACATGAGGGTATTAGAGAAATTCCCCCCATTTCTCCAAAGAACATATCATATGCTGAGGGGGTCTCTATGTTTCTTTCATGGAGTTACTCAACAAATGTATCATAAGCAGGGACTAATTTCAATCAATAAAACAATTTTAAGGCAGAATAAACACATTGTTCTGTAGGGTAGACATGCTTGCATTTTCCTGTTAGTTTGATTGCCATGAAGGATATACAACATAATAACTAAAAGAATGTATAGGCAATGACTTTCTTCAATGAATTTTGATAAATTATGTTGTCTCCTGCACCTGTAATACAAGAAAGGAACACAGGTAATATAGTAATGGAAGTTTTGTTAATATGAGCATATTACTGTGTTTTCTCTCCACATTTTCTTTAATTCTGACTGTGACATAAGAACATACCTGTTGAATTTTAGAGTCAACTCCATTGCCATCAGGAGTGCACCAATACCATGTGTGTAGTGAATAGTTACAATGTATCTGTTCTAAAGAGGCAATGTGCTAAGCAGAAACTATTAGTTATTTGTCTCATTTTCCAGGAATACACATGGTTACTACATAAATCATACATTTTTATTTGTTCCATGATAAGCATCTATGGCTAATTATAAATAATACTTTATTTGTTAGTATGTATGTGTGCATGTGTACTCATGCATGCATAACTTCAGGAATGTCTTATGGACAGAGGATCATGATCCTCTGATCTATAGTTTAAGATGTCTTTGAGTTTACTTAAATATATTCTAGAGGCTCTTCATCAGGTTCTCTACAACAGCAGCATGAAAACTTACATGCTCAAATAACCCCAGTGCTAGACCCAAGGTTTTATTTTTATTTGTTTAATAGGAGAGGGGTGTGGAAATGGGGCAGGATCAGGTATAGGGAGAGACAAAAGAGAAGCCCAGAGGGACAGAAGAAGGAATAGAGATGTGCAGTTGCTGGGGGTTTCAGGGATCAAGGTGTTTCTCTAGAAAATCCTATAGACCTGGGAGGTGAAAGGCTCATAGGTGTCAATATGGGTGATCTTAGCTAACAAGGACCAACAGTGGGGCAATCAAACCTGAGGAGACCACTTCCTGTAGTTAGACAGGGCCTTCAGAGGAGGAAATGGGTCACCAATCAGCATTCAAAAAATTGACCCAGAATTGTTCCTGTCTTAAAGAAATGCAGGGACAAAGCTGGAGCAAAGACTAAGGGAAAGGCCATTCAGGAACCAGCCGAATCTGGGATCAGACCCATGCACACGTATCCAACCTTGACACTATTACTGATTCTATGTTGTACTTGCAGATTGAAACCTAGCATGCTGTCCTCTGAGAGACTCTACCAGCAGCTGACTGAGGCAGATGCAGATACTTAGAGACTACCAATGAACTGAGATCAGGGCCTCCTATGGAAGAGTTAGGGGAAGGATTGAAGAAGCTGCAGGGGATTGATTGCATCCCAATATGAAGGCCAACAGTGTCAAAAATCCCTGGGAGCTTCCAGTGACTAAGCCACCAACCAAGGAGAACATCAACTGGTCCATCTCCCTTAGTGCTTAAATGTCAGAGGACTGCCTTGTATGGGGTCAGTGGGAGTGATGTGCCAAGGTCTGCAGTTACTTGAACCCAAGGAAGGGTGATGACCAGGGTGAGGTGGTGGTTGTGGGTAGGGTGTGTGGGGAATAATCTCTTAGAATAAAACTGGAGGGGATGTGGCTTGAAGACTCTGGGAGGGGGAACTTGGGATAGGGTCAAAATTTGGAATGTAAATATATTAAATAATTCCTTAACAATAAAAACAATGTATAGTGGCTAAATCCCCACGTGTAGGTGAATGATACAGATAAGCAAGAACTTCTGTAAAGAAAGCAAATCACAATTCATGGAGATGAAGCCATATTTATTATCTAACCCATAGAGGTCAGGAAAAAACAGATACATACCAGTAAATTTATGAACTGGTACATAGAACTTCATTGGGCAAAATTAAAGAAGCACGTCTTCTAAATTGTTTATGAATTCTTTAGGCATTGATATCTGGTATTTTTTTCTGGAAATCTTTTGTTTTTGATGCAATCAAGCTATGATAATGTCATTTTGGCTGAAAATATTAATAGATCTCTGTAATATATATAGTAATCCAAAACGTGGCTGAGACATTGAATGGCCTGCTGCAGATGCAGTGTGAGGATGGCTAATATGGATAACAATACATTGTTATTAAAACTTCTATTTATTGAAAATTTGTTTTGCCCTTCTAAAATGTTTTATTTTTTAAGGTAGGATTTTTTTATTCGATTGGTTTATTTACATTTCTAATGTTAGCCCCTTTCCTCATACCCATCTGAAAACACCCTATTCCATCACCCCTCTACGTGCTTACCAACCCCACACATTCCTGACCTGGCATTCTCCTACACTGGGGCATTAATCCCTCAAAGGGCCAATGGCCTCTCCTCTCATTGCTGTCTTAAAATATTATCATCTGCTACATATGTAGCTGGAGCCAAGGGTCCCTCCACGTGTAACGTTTGGTTGGTAGTTTAGTCCCTGGGAGCTCTGGGGTTACTGGTTGGTACATATTTTTGTTCCTCCTATGGGGCTGCAAACCTCTTCAGCTCCCTGGGTCCTTTCTCCATTTCCTCCATTAGGGACCCTAGTCCATTAGTTGACTGCGAGCTAGGAGTATTTTGATGCCCTTCTAATAAGGGCCAAAGTATCCACACTTTGGTTTTCATTCTTCTTGAGCTTCATGTGGTCTGTGAATGGTATCTTGGGTATTCCAACCTTTTGGGCTAATATCCACTTATCAGCAAGTGGACATCTGTGTTCTATTGTGATTGGATTACCTCACACAGGATGATACTTTCTAGTTCCATCCATTTGCCCTAGAATTTCATGATCTCTTTGTTTTTAATAGCTGAGTAGTACTCCATTGTATATATATACCACAATTTCTGTATCCATTTCTCTGTTGAGGGACATCTGGGTTCTTTCCAGCTTTTGGCTATTACAAATAAGGCTTCTATGAACATAGTGGAGCATGTGACCTTAATACATGTTGGAGCATCTTCTGTGTATGTGCACAGAAGTAGTATAGCTGGGTCCTCAGTACTATGTACAATTTTCTGAAGAACTGCCAAACTGATTTCCAGAGTGGTGCCTAAACAAAATCTTTATAATGACAACACTGGTTGATATCACAAATTGTAAGAGTTAACCTCACAAGATCCAGCCCAAGGTAAATAGATACAGGCATGCAAGGACTGCGAAAAAGATGAATCAGTATTCACTAAGGAGGAAGCCTCTACATATTATCTAACACCAAGTGTCAGGAATAAATCTCGTACATACTAGCACCCTTATCAACTGGTACACAAAGCCCATGAACTACATAGAGATAAATTACATGAATTCTTTGACTTGTTTCTTCTCAGTGGCTAATGAAGTATTTGGGAATTGATATCTGTTAGTTTCTATCTGGAAATTTGTTTTATGTTCATGTAGTCAAATTAGGATAACATCATTTTGGTGGACACAGGTATGAATACAATTCAATAACATATATAGTAACCAAAACCATGGCTAATACATTGAATGAAATGCTTTAGTTTCTGTGTGAGGAGGGATAATATGGCTGACTCTACAGTGTTTGTAAAACTTGCATTTATTGAAAATTGCTTTTTCCATTTAAATTGTACTTTTATAGTGTGTGATTATTATGCAATTAATATATTTTTCTGCCTTCTCTTTTTCTTACTTTCTTCCGAAATTTCTAATATACAATCCTTGCTTTCTTTTACTTTTACAGGCTACTTTTCATGAATTTTTGTTACACTCGTATGCATATAGGTATATAAAATATATCGCAAATAGAAACAGTTTAGTCTAAATAATGTATTAACATTGTTTGCATGTGCATTTCATGGCTCAATCTTTTTTATTAGCCAAAAAATTGGTGTGGCATTTCTAGTGGGTGGATTATTTTTTAGTTGAGTTTGGAGACAAAAAAGTTTCAAAAAGTAAACATTTCATTTTGGTGGGTGGATGTACCCTTGTCTTTCCCTGTCTGCTTTGGTATTTATTTCTTCTTGTTGGTTTTTTAAATTTTTTATTGGTTATTTTATTTATTTAAATCTCATATGCTATCCACCTTCACAGTTTAAACTAAAAAAAAAACCCTATCCCACCCTCCCTTCCCCTGCTTCTATGCGGATTCTCCCGTACTCACACACTCATTCCTGCCTCTATGCCCTACCATTCTCCTATACTGGGGCATCAAACCTTAATAGGACCAAGTTCCTCCCTTCCCATTGTTGCCAGATAATCCCATCCTCTGCTACCAATACAGCTGGAGCCATGGTCCCTCCATGTGTATTCTTTGGTTGGTGGTTTAATTCCTCAGAGCTCTGGGGGGGGGTCTGGTTTGTTGATATTGTTTTACTTCCAATGGGGTTGCAAACCTCATCATCTTATTCATCCTTCCCCTAACTCCTCCACTGGGATCCCCATGTTCAGTCTGATGGTTGGCTGCAAGCATCCATGCCTGTATCAGTAAGGGTCTGGCAGAGCCTCTCAGGAGATAGCCATATCAGGCTCCCATCAGCAAGTACTTGTTGGCATCAACAATAGTGAATGGGTTTGTTGGCTTCATATGGGATGGATTCCCTGGTGAGGCAGTCTATGGATGGCCTCTCCTTCATTCTCTGTTGATGACCGCCAGCGGCCACATACGAACCGGGTTACCTGGAAGAGAATTCTGAGGGTGATGGGAAGGGGGTGAAAAGAGAGACTGAGTCAAGGTGACAGTGCTGGTCAAGACTAACTTTAATATTTCTATGTCAAGATATATAGCCTTAGGAGAATAACCCAAACCCTCCCAGGAGCTGGTCACATCAAAGGGCAGGCCGAGAACTCTTTGGCTCCAAATCTCAGGGGGTCGCCTGGTTCCAGTCTGGCGGGGTCTCTGCTGGGTCCCAGGTGAAACTGCCTTGAGGCAGTGTTGGTAGTCAAGGTGAAGGCGCCTTATTGTTCCAAGGAACAAAGGCCAGAGGTAACCCATCGGAAGAGTGGGGGTTGCCAGCCAGCTTAATGTTGTGGGGGAAGGGACAATTCCCCCTTAATTATTAATTTTTAAACAACTCAGTGGATATAAGTATATTCATCCAATGGATTATGGGCTTTTGACCAGTGAGGGAAAACAGACTCTGTACCATTCTTTGTCCCTGTATTTCCTTTAGACAGGAGTAATTGTATATTAAAATTTTAAGAAGGGTGAGTGACCCCCATCCCTCAACCAGGGGCTTTGCCTAACCTCTGGATATGGTCTCTATAGTTTCTCTCTCCTCATTTTGTTAGATATTTCAGCTAAAGTCATCCCCATTGGGTCCTGGGAGCCTCTTGCTTTCCTTGCTCTAGGACTTCCTGTTGGCTACCCCCAGTTCCCATCCACCATTGCTACAGACCTCTGTTCAATTTCCTGACCCTCTGTACACATCCCCAGTCTCCTCCCACTCCTGATCCTGCTCAATCTTTTTTCTCTCCCTCCTCTCTTCCTTCAAAGTCCCTCCCACCATCTACCTATTGTGATTATTTTGTTCTCTTTTCTAAATAGAAGTGAAGCATCCGCAGATTCCTTCCTTCTTCATGACCTTCCTGCTATCTGTAAGGCAAAGGACACTGTCAATAGGACAAAGCAACAACCTTCAGAATGGGACAAGATCTTTACCAACCCTACATCTGATAAAAAGATAATATGGGCTGCTGCTGCCTGTCATTTCTGCTGGGGCAGACTCTTCCCAGGTCTGCCATAGTGAAAACACCATTTTCTGATACACTCTAGAGAATCAGCTGCACTCAGAGCATTTGAGAACCAGAAGCACTCAGGGACTTTGGGTCTGCTATAGTGAAGACAGTGTCTCCTTATACATCATAAAGAGCCCACTGTACTCAGGGCATTTGGTCCTTCTGCAGGAGTGTGGAGAGGCCTGGAGGCATGGTGATGATCCTGGACCACAGAGCTACATCCATAAACACCACCACAGGAGAGCTGGTCTCCCAGGAGTGCCTACATACCAGTGTGCACAGAGAGAACAGGAATCCCAGGAGTACAGATACACAGGCTTGCAGAACAGAGAAGCCACAGTCAGAGACAGCAAGACCAGCTAACACCAGAAATAATCAGATGGCAAAAGGCAAACAGGAGAACATTACCAACAGAAACCAAGGCAACATGGCACCATCCAAACCTATTTCTCCCACAACACCTGATCCTGGATACCCCTAACACAATACAAAAGCAAGATCTAGATTTAAAATCACATCTCATGAAGCTGACAGAGGACTTCAAGAAGGTCATAAATAATTCCCTTAAAGAAATACAGGAAAACATGAGTCAACAAGAAGCCCTTAAAAAAAGAAACACAAAAATCCCTTAACGAAATAGAGGCAAACATGGGTCAATAGGTAGAAGCCCTTAAAGAGGAATCACAAAAAACCCTTAAAGAATTATAGGAAAACCCAAACAAGCGAAGGAACTGAACAAAACCATCCAGAGTCTAAAAATGGAAGTAGAAACAACAAAGATTTCACAAATGGAGACAACTCTGGAGATAGAAAACCTTGTAAAGAAATCAGGAGTCATAGATGCAAACATCAGCAAAAGAATACAGGAGAAAGAAGAATCTCAGGGGCTGAAGATACCATAGAAAGCATGGACTCAACAATCAGAGAAAATGCAAAATTGAAAAAGTTTGTAACCCAAAACATCCAGGAAATCTAGGACACAATGAGAAGATTATATACCTAAGGATTATAGGTATAGAAGAGAGAAAAGATTTACAACTTAAAGGGCCAGTAAATATATTCAACAAAATTATAGAAGAAAACTTCCCTAACCTAAAGAGAGAGATGCCCATGAACATACAAGAAGCCTACAGAACTCCAAATAGGCTGGACCAAAACAGAAATCCCTCCCACCACAAAATTTAAACACCAAATGCAATAATCAAAGAAAAAATATTAAAAGCAGTAAGGGGAAAAGGTCAAGAAACATACAAAAGCAGACCTATCAGAATTACACCAGACTTCTCACCAGAAACTATGAAAACTAGAAGATACTGGGCAGATGTCATACAAATCCTAAGAGAACATGAATGTCAATCCAGGCTACTATACCCAGCAAAACTCTCAATTACCATAGACAAAGAAAACAAGAAACTCCATGACAAAACCAAATTTACACAATATCTTTCCATAAACCCAGCTCTACAAAGGATAATGAGTAGTAAATACCAACACAAAGAGGGAAACTACACCCTAGAAAAAGCAAGAAAGTAATCTTCTTTCAACAAACCCAAAAGAAGATAGCCACACAATCAGAATTCCACATTTAACAATGAAAATAACAGAAAGTAGCAATCACTTTTCCTTAATATCTCTTAACAACAATGGTCTCAATTCCCCAATAAAAAGCCACAGACTAACAGACTGGATATGTAAACAAGACCCAACAATTGGCTTCATACAAGAAACCCACCTCACGAGCTTCTGGGCGGCCAGCGGGGAGAAGTCGGTGTGCTCCAGTGAATCCAGCTGGCCCCAGCAGGAGCCTTCAGGTGCCTGCTTTGGGATCTGAACAGCCTGGGCCAAAGCACTCGGTCTCCAGGAAGTTCGGGAGACCTGGTGTGCACCCAGAGGCAGTCTGGGAGCTCACATCACAGCTCGTTCCTGTGGCACAGAGCTTAGGTTCCAGTCCTGAGGCCTCTGGCAGGCACACTCAGATCTCTCCGCTTCCAGATCCAGATCAGCCTGAGCGGCAACACCACATCTCCAGGTCCTGCAAGAGGCAAGAGGGGCTTCCGGGCGGCCTGCAGGGAGAGGTTGGTGTGCTCTGGTGAATCTAGCAGGCCCCAGCGGGAGCCTTCAGGTGTATGCTTCGGGATCTGAGCAGCCTGGGCAACAGCACCCTGTCTCCAGGCAGTGCAGGAGGTAAGCTGTGCACCACAGGCCACCTGGGAAGGGGCAGCTTGCACTGGTGAGTCCAGCACTGACAAGACCAACTAACACCAGTGAGAACTAGATGGCAAAAGGCAAACGCAGGAAAGTCACTAACAGAAATCAAGGCAATATGGCAACATCTGAACCCAATTCTCCTTTACCAACATGTCCTGGATACCCCATCACACCAGTAAAACAAGATTTGGATTTAAAATCACTGGTCATGATGCTGGTACAGGAACACATAAAGGACATACTTAAAGAAATTCAGGAAAAAATGGATCAAAAGTTAGAAGCCCTTGCAAGGGAAAAACAAAAATCATTGAAAGAAATCCAGGAGAATGCAAAAGCCAGTAAAGAGGAAACACAAAAAAACACCTAAAGAAATACAGGAGAACTTTGATCAACAGGCTGAGGTCAGGAAAGAGGAAACACAAAAATCTCTTAAAGAATTACAGGAAAGCACAAACAAGCAAGTGAAGGAGCTAAGCAAAACCATTCAGGATCTAAAATCAGAAGTAGAAACAACTAAGAAAACTCAAAAGGAGACAACTTTGCAGATAGAAAGCCTTGGGAAGAAATCAGGGAAGATAGATGCAAATATCAAGAACAGAATACAAGAGATAGAAGATAGAATCTCAGATGCTGAAGATACCATAGAAACCATGGACTCAACAGTTAAAGAAAATGCAAAATGCAAAAAGCTTGTAACCCAAAATATCCAGGAAATCCAGGACACAATGAGAAGACCAAACCTAAGGATTATAGGCATAGATGAGAGTGAAGATTTACAACTTAAAGGGCCAGCAAATATCTTCAATAAAATTATGGAAGAAAACTTCCCTAACCTAAAGAGAGAGATGTCCATGAATATACAAGAAGCCGACAGAACTCCAAACAGACTGGACCAGAACAGAAATACTTCCCGTCACATACTTATCAAAACACCAAATGTACTAAACAAAGAAAGAATATTAAAGGCAGTAAGAGAAAAAGGACAAGTAACATATAAAGGAAGACCTATCAGAATCACAGCAGACTTTTCACATGAGACTATGAAGGCTAGAAGATCCTGGGCAGATCTCATGCAGACTCTAAGAGAACACAAAAGCCAGCCAAAACTACTATATCCAGCAAAACTCTCAATCACCATAGATGGAGAAACTAAGATATTCCAGGACAAAACCAAGTTTACCCAATATCTATCCACAAACCCAGCCCTACAAAGGATAATAGGAGGAAAACACCAATACAAGGAAGGAAATGTCACCCTGGAAAAGGCAAGATAGTAACCTTTCATGAAACCCAAAAGAAGTTAAGCAATCAAATTTAAAAAGTAACGTCAAAAATGACAGGAAGTAACAATCACTATTCCTTAATATCTCTTAACATCAATGGATACAATGCCCCAATAAAAAGACATAGAGTAACTAACTTGATACGTAAACAGGACCCTACATTTTGCTGCTTACAGGAACCACACCTCAGGGTCAAAGACAAACACTACCTCTGAGTAAAAGGCTGGAAGACAATTTTACAGGCAAATGGTCTCAGGAAACAAGCTGGAGTAGCCATTTTAATATCAGATAAAATTGACTTTCAACCCAAAGTCATCAAAAGAGACTCTGAGGGACACTTCTTGCTGGTCAAAGGAAAAAAACAACAAGAAGAACTCTCAATCCTGAACATCTATGCTCCAAATGCAAAGGAACCCTCTTTCATAAAAGAAACTTTATCAGAGCTCAAAGCACACATTGCACCTAACACAATAATTGTGGGTGACTTCAACACTGCACTTTCCTCAATGGACCGATCAGGAAAATAGAAACTAAACAGGGACACAATAAAACTAATTGACGCTTTGGACCAATTAGATTTAACAGATATATATATAACATTCTATCCTAAAGCAAAAGAATATACCTTTTTGTCAGAACCTCATGGTACCTTCTCCAAAATCGACCATATAATTGGTCACAAGACAGACCTCAACAAATATAAGAAGATCGAACTAATCCCATGCCTGCTATCAGATCACTATGGAGTAAAAGTCGTCTTCAATAGCAACAAAAACAACAGAAAACCCACATACCCATGGAAACTGAACAATATTCTACTCAATGATACCTTGGTCAAGGAAGAAATAAAGAAAGAAATTAAAGACTTTTTAGAACACAATGAAAATGAAGACACAACATACCCAAATCTATGGGTCACAATGAAAGCTGTGCTAAGAGGAAAACTCATAGACCTGAGTGCCTCTAAAAAATGGAGAGAGCATACATTACCAGCTTAATGACACACCTGAAAGCCCTGGAAGAAAGGATGCTATTTAACCCAGGAGGAGTAGAAGGCAGGAAATCATTAAACTCAGGGCCGAAATCAATCAAGTAGAAACAAAGAGAACCATAAAAAGAATCAACAAAACCAGGAGCTGGTTCATTGAGAAAATCAACAAGATAGATAAACCCTTAGCCAGACTGACCAAAGGGCACAGAGAAAGTATCCAAATTAACAAACTTAGAAATGAAAAGGGAGATATAACAATGGAAATCCAAAAAATCATCAGATCCTACTACAAGAGCCTGTACTCAACACAACTGGAGAATCTGGAGGAAATGGACAATTTCCTTGACAGATACCAAATACCAAAATTAAATCAGGACCAAATAGATCATCTAAACAGTCCCATAACGCCTAAAGAAATAGAAGGAGTCATAGAAAGTCTTCCAACCAAAAAAAGCACAGGACCAGATGGTTTCAGTGCAGAATTATATCAGAACTTCAAAGAAGAGTTAACACCAATACTCTTCAAACTATTCCACAAAATAGAAACAGAAGGAACACTACCCAATTCCTTCTATGAAGCCACAATTACGCTGATACCAAAACCACACAAAGATCCAACAAAGAAAGAGAACTTCAGACCAATTTCCCTTATGACCATCGATGCAAAAATACTCAATAAAATTCTTGCCAATCGAATCCAAGAACACATCAAAACGATCATCCACCATGATCAAGTAGGCTTTATCCCGGGAATGCAGGGTTGGTTCAATATACGGAAATCCATCAATGCAATCCACTACATAAACAAACTCAAAGAAAAAAAAAACACATGCTCATTTCATTGGATGCTGAAAAAGCATTTGACAAAATTCAGCATCCTTTCATGCTTAATGTCTTGGAAAGAACAGGAATTCAAGGCCCATACCTAAACATAGTAAAAGCAATATACAGCAAACCGGTGGCCAGAATCAAGCTAAATGGAGAGAAACTTGAAGCAATCCAACTAAAATCAGGGACTAGACAGGGCTCCCCCCTCTCTCCTTATCTTTTCAATATTGTACTTGAGGTACTAGTTCGGGCAATTCGACAACATAAGGAGGTCAAAGGGATACAAATTGGAAAGGAAGAAGTCAAACTATCATTATTTGCAGATGACATGATAGTCTACCTAAGTGACCCAAAAAACTCCAGTAGAGAACTCCTACAGCTGATAAACAACTTCAGCAAAGTGGCAAGTTATAAAATCAACTCAAGCAAATCAGTGGCCTTCCTATACTCAAAGGATAAGCAGGGTGAGGAAGAATTTAGGGAAATGACCCCCTTCACAATAGCCACAAACAGTATAAAGTATCTTGGGGTGACTCTTACCAAACATGTGAAAGATCTGTATGACAAGAACTTCAAGACTCTGAAGAAGGAAATGGAATAAGACCTAAAAAAATGGAAAAACTTCCCATGCTCATGGATCGGTAGAATCAATATAGTTAAAATGTCCATTTTGCCAAAAGCAATCTACAGATTCAATGCAATACCCATCAAAATCCCAACTCAATTCATCACAGATTTAGAAAGAGCAATTATCAAATTCATCTGGAATAACAGAAAACCCAGGATAGCTAAAACTATTCTCAGCAACAAAAGAAAGTGTGGGGGAATCAGTATCCCTGACCTCAAGAAATACTACAGAGCAATAGTGTTAAAAACTGCATGGTATTGGTACAGTGACAGGCAGGAGGATCAATGGAACAGGATTGAAGATCCAGAAATGAACCCACACCCCTATGGCCACTTGATCCTCGACAGAGAGGCTGAAAACATCCAATGGGAAAAAGATAGCCTTTTCAACAAATGGTGCTGGTTCAACTGGAGGTCAGCATGCAGAAGAATGCAAATTGATCCATCCTTGTCTTTTGTACTAAGATCAAATCCAGATGGATCAAGGACCTCCTCATAAAGCCAGACATTCTGAAGCTAATAGAAAAGAAACTGGGGAAAACCCTTGAGGACATCGGTAAAGGGAGAAAGTTTCTGAACAGAACACCAATAACGTATGCTATAAGATCAAGATTTGACAAATGGGACCTCATAAAATTACAAAGTTTCTGTAAGGCAAAGGACACCATCAAGAGGACAAATTGGCAACCAACAAATTGGGAAAAGATCTTCACCAATCCTACATCAGATAGAGGGCTAATATCCAATATATATAAAGAACTCAAGAACTTAGACTCCAGAAAACCAACATCCCTATTAAAAAATGGGGTACAGACTTAAACAAAGAATTCTCACCTGAAGAACATTGGATGGCGGAGAAGCATCTTAAAAAATGCTCAACTTCATTAGTCATTAGGGAAATGCAAATCAAAACAGCCCTGAGATTTCACCTTACACCAGTCAGAATGGCTAAGATTAAAAATTCAGAAGACAGCAGGTGTTGGAAAGGGTCTGGAGAAAGAGGAACCCTCCTCCACTGCTGGTGGGGTTGCAAATTGGTACAACCACTCTGGAAATCAGTCTGCCGGTTCCTCCAAAAACTGGGCACCTCACTTCCAGAAGATCCTGCTATACCACTCCTGGGCATATACCCAGAGAATTCCCCACCATATAATAAGGATACATGCTCTACTATGTTCATAGCAGCCCTATTTATAATTGCCAGATGCTGGAAAGAACCCAGGTATCCCTCAACAGAAGAGTGGATGCAAAAAATGTGGTGTATCTACACAATGGAGTACTATTCAGCCATTAGAAACAATGAATTCATGAAATTCTTAAGCAAATGGATGGAGCTAGAGAACATCATACTAAGTGAGGTAACCCAGACTCAAATGGTGAATCATGGTATGCACTCACTAATAAGTGGATATTAACCTAGAAAACTGGAATACCCAAAACATAATCCACACATCAAATGAGGTACAAGAAGAAAGGAGGAGTGGCCCCTTGTTCTGGAAAGACTCAGTGAAGCAGTATTCGGCAAAACCAGAACGGGGAAGTGGGAAGGGTTGGGTGGGAGGACAGGGGGAGAGAAGGGGACTTACAGGACTTTCGGGGAGTGGGTGGCTAGAAAAGGGGAAATCATTTGAAATGTAAATAAAAATATATCAAATAAAAAAAAAATGCCAGACACACTTCTCTATAAACAAAACAAAACAAAAACAAAAACAAACAAACAAACAAACAAAAACCTCAGGTGACAGCAGAAGCTGGAGAGGATGTGCAGAAAGAGGAACACTCCTCCATTGCTAGAGGGATTGCAAGCTGGTACAACCACTCTGGAAATCAACTCAGTGGTTCTTAATAAAGTTGGAAATCATTTTACCTGAAGACCCAGCTACACTACTACTGGGCATATATCCAAAAGAAACCCTAACATATAACAAGGCATATGCTCCACTATGTTCATAGCAGCCTTATTTATAATAATCAGAAGCTGGAAACAACCCAGATATCCCTCAGTAGAAGAATGCATACAGAAAATGTGGTATATTTGCACAATGCAATACTACTCAACTATTAAAAATGACAACCACGAATTTTTCAGGCAAATGGATAAAACTAGAAAGTATCATCCTGAGTGAGATAACCCAGACCCAAAAGGACATATATGGTATATACTCACTGATAAATGGATATTAGCACCAAATCTGAGAATACCCACAGTACAACTCATAGACCATATGAAGCTCAACAAAAAGGAAGACCAAAGTGTGGATTGGATACTTCAATCCTGCTTAGAAGGAGGACCAAAAATAATCACAGGAGTCAGAGGGATGAAGGGACCTGGTTGGGAGAGGGGACAGGGAGGGGGAAAGTGGGGCAGGTTCAGGTATGGATAGAGACAGGATAGAAGTCCAGAGGATCAGAAAAATGAAAAGAAATATGCAGCAGTGAGGATAGAGAACGGGAAACCACTAGAAAATCCCAGACACCAGGGATGCAAGAGGCTCCCAGGGCTAATGGGGATGACATTAGCCAAAATACCCAACAGACGGGATATAGAACCTGAAGAAAGCACTTCCAGTAGATAGACATGGCCCCTAGTTGAGGAAGAGGCCACTCACCCATCTCAAAAATTTTAACCCTGAATTGTTTAAAGGAAATGTAGAAACAAAATTTGGAGTAGAGACTGAGGGAAAAGCCATCCAGAGACTGCTCCATCTAGTGATCCATCCCATCTGCAGACCCAACCCCCCACACACACACACACGATTGCTAATGCCAAGAATTGCTTGCAGACAGGAGTCCAGCATGGTTGTTCTCTGATAGGATACAGGCATGCACAGCCAACCATTGGACTGAGCCTAGGGACCCCAGTGGATAGAGGAAAGACCTGAAGAAGCTAAAAAGGATTGCAACCCCATAGGAAGAACAACAATCAATATCAACCAACCAGACCCCTCAGAGTTCCTACCAACCAAAGAGTATATACATGGGTGGGTCAATGGCTCCTACCACACATGTAGCAAAGGATTGCCTTATCTGGCCTTAATGGGAGGGGAGGCAGTTGATCCTGTAGAGGTTTGATAACTCAGCATAGGGGGATGCTAGAGCATCCAGGTGGGAGAGGGTGGGTAGATGGGTGGGGGAATACCATCTTACAAGCAGTGGGGAAGGGGATGTAATGGGTGAATTGAGGAGGGAAGACCAGGAAGGGCACAACATTTGAAATGTAAACAAATAAAATAATCGATAAAAATTCAAGTGGCAACAAAACTAAAAACAGCCTTCATCTTAAATAGCAATGAAATAATGATGTATCTGGCATCTGCTTAATATTTTCTACTCAATTAATTGGAAAAAAATCAGACTGAGTTAACTCCACTGCCCTGGAGTTATAAGGGCAAATATAAGCAAACTGAAATTCAGCTCACTAGCAAACATCTTAACCACGTAGAAACATCTAATTCCTAATTGAGGACCTTTGCACTGGAATGATCCAAATAAGGCCAGTGTTCCAACTAAACCAGTCATATATTTTCTGCCTTACTTCATACTCTTCCTGTAAGAGGCTGCTCCAATGGCCCCTTTTGCACGGTCCAAACCACCCAATTCACAATAGCTACTTCAATAAACACCTTATGGGGGGAAAAAAAGAAAGACACCTCAGTAACAAAGACAGTCACTACCTCACAGTCAAAAGTTGGAAAACAATTCTCCAAGCAAATGGTCCCAAGAAACAAGCTGGAGTGGCCATTCTTATATCAAATAAAATCAACTTTCAACCAAAAGTTGTCAAAAAAAGATAAGGAGGGACACTTCATAGTGGTCAAAGGAAAAATCTACCAAGATGAACTCTCAGTTGTGAACATCTATGCTCCAAATGCAGGGATACCCACATTAATAAAAGAAACTTTATTAAAGCTCAAAGCATACCTTGCACCCCACACAATAACAGTGGGAGACTTCAACACCCCACACTCAGCAATGGACAGATCATGGAAACACAAGCTAAACAGAGAAACTGCAAAACTAACTGAAGTTATGGACTAAATGGATCTAACAGATATTAATAGAACATTCCACCATAAACAAAAAGAATATACCTTCTTCTCAGCACCTCATGGTACCTTCTCCAAAATTGACCATATAATTAATTGGTCACAAAAGAGGTCTCAACAGATACAGGAATATTGAAATAATTCCATGCACCCTATCAGATCACTACAGCCTAAGGCTGGACTTTAGTTCAAACAAAAACAGCAGAAAATATACATAATCAGGGATGCTGAACAATGTTCTACTCAATGATAGCTTGCTCAAGGGAGAAATAAAGAAAGAAATTAAAGACTTTATAGAAATTAATGAAAATGAGGACACATCATCATGCCAAAACTTATGGGACACAATGAAAGCAGTGCTAAGAGGAAAACTCATAGCTCTAAGTGCCTCCAAAAAAAAAAAAAAAAAAAAATGGACAGAGCTTACGCTAGCAGCTTGACAACACACCTGAAAGTTCTAGAACAACAACAACAAACAAAGCAAATACACCCAAGAGGAGTAAACTGCAGGAAATAATCAAACTCAGGACTGAAATCAACCAAATAGAAACAAAAAGAACTATACAAAGAATCAACGAAACCAGGAGGTGGTTTTTGAGAAAATCAATCAGAGAGATAAACCCTTAGTCAAAGTAACCAGAGGGCACAGAGGCACTACCCAAATTAATAAAATCAGAAATGAAAAGGGAGATATAACAATAGAAACTAGCTGGGCAGTAGTGTCACACGCCTTTAATTCCCAGCACTTGGGAGGCAGAGGCAGGCAGATTTCTGAATTCAAAGCCAGCCTGGTCTACAGAGTGAGTTCCAGGATAGCCAAGGCTATACATAGAAATCCTGTCTCAGAAAAAAAAATAGAAACTGTGGAAATTAAGAAATCACCAGATACTACTACAAGAGCTAATACTCAACAAAATTGGAAAATCTGAACAAAATGGACAATTTTTTAGATACATACCAGGTGCCAAGATTAAAACGGGATCAGATAAACCACCTAAATAGTTACATCACTCCTGTTGAAATAGAAGCAGTTGTTAATTGTCTCCCAAGCAAAAAAAATAAAAAAATAAAAAAAAATAAAATAAAAACAGCCCAAGACCACATGGGTTTAGTGGGGAATTCTATCAGATCTTCAAAGAAGAGTTAATACCGATACTCTTCAAACTATTCCACAAAATAGAAACACAAGGAACACCAGCCAACCAGCCAATTCATTCTATTCATTTTATGAAGCCACAATAATGCTTATACCTAAACCAAACAAGGAAAGAGAAGTTAAGACTAATTTCACTTATGAACATTGATGCAAAAATACTCAACAAAACTGGCCAGCCAAATCAAAGAATGCATCAAAACAATAATTCACCATCATCAAGTAGGCTTCATCCTAGGGATGCAGGGATGGTACAATATATGCAAATCCATCAATGTAATCCACTACATAAAATTTGAAAAAAAAAACACATGGTCATTTTATTAGATGCTGAAATCGCTTTTGACAAAATTCAGCATCCCTTCATGATAAAAGTCTTGGAGAGATCAGGAATTCAAGGCCCATACCCAAACATAGTGAAAGCAATTTACTGTAAAGCAGTAGCCACTACCTTATTAGGAGTGCACATTATAAGATCCACCTGTGACAAGAGATCTCTTCCCCCAAAGGGTAGTAGGCAAATTTGGCATAAGGCTGAATTTGTCCTGAATTGCCTTCTTCATCTTTCCAGGTTAGAAGTTTAGCGCTTTGCTTTGGTTTATTGGCATAACCAATCCCTCAGAGGTTAGTGAGCGTATCTGACAAGGGCCAAGTTGAAGGCCAGTCTTGTTCTCTAATAATTGTCAGATCAGCTCCAGCATCTATTAATCCTTCAAAGTTTTTTCCCTCAATTGTTAATTTAAGGTTAGATCTCTTACTAGTAATAGATTGAACCCAGTATACAACAGAGGAACCAAAGCCACTCTGTCCTCTCTTACTGGAATCTGGAAGGTAGTTAGTTGATACAAGGGAACTAAGTTGAGCAATTCTTTGGTTAGCAGGTATAGTTATAATACCATGAAGGGAAGCAGCTACAATTTTAATTTCTCCCTCATAATCATTGTCTATGACACCTGGATAACTCTGCAGTTCTTTTACAATAGTACTGCTTCGTCCTAGAAGCAATCCACAAGTTTCTGCAGGCAAAGATCCAAAAACTCCTGTAGGCAGGGTCTGAACTCCCATTTCTGGGGTTAATACAACATGGGAGGTGGAATAGATGTCCAATCCTGAGCTGCTTTGTGTTGCCCTGAAAATTCAAAAATGGATTTTCCTGGCCTGGCAGCGGCTTCATGCCCCACAAAATGCTTGCTGTGGGCATCTGGGGGGAGGCTGGCCCCTCTCCCTGAGGCTGGCCCGCCTGCCTGAGGTTGGCCCCTCTGCCTGAGGCTAGACCCTCTGCCTGAGGCTGGCCCTTCTTCCTGTTTTCTGACATGGGACAGCCCTGAATGTATCTTAGATTTACAGTCCCTGGCCCAGTGATTACCTTTCCTGCATCTAAGACAAACTCCTGGGGATAACTTGACTGCCCACTTACAGCGCCTCTGTTCCTAGGGCAATTACTTCTAAAATGACCCAAACCTCCACATTTAAAACACATTTTATTCTCTCCTCTCTGTGAGAATATCACTTGCATGGTGGTTCCTTGCAAAACTGTAGCCATAGCTAGACTTTGATTGTATGAAGGCCTAATCTCTGCGCAAAGGCAAATATACCCAGCTAAGTCTATCCGTCCCGTGTAAGGTCTAATGGTGGTATGACTGCATTAGCATTCTCATACGCCAATTGTGAGACAAAGATTCTGCTTGAGAATTTCCAAAAATTCTGTTAGCTGATTTCAGTAGCCTATCCACAAAATCCTGAAAAAAGTTCATCAGGTGCCTGTCTAATGCTTGCTAAACTTCCACTGAGATCCCCTTTAGTCGGTAATTGATTCCACGAGTGGTGGGCAGCCATTGCAACCTGTGCATACAGTCCAACAGGGAACCCAATCTGATTAGCACTGCCTCCATATTGACCTTCTCCTAGTTGCATGTTAGTGTCCCAATCTGGATTACCTGATTCATCCCGGCAGTTCTCTTACTAGCTTCATGCCATTCAGAATTCCAAAGCAAGATATCTCCTCCTGACAAAGTAGCCTTACATAGAATCTTCCAATCTTGTGGGGTTAAATTTGACTGCATCACAGTATTCAATACAGCTTGTGGAAAAGGAGCTAGGGCTATGCTGTGCCACAGCTGTCTTTAATTCCTTTATCACTTTGAACTCCAAGGTCTGATATTGTCTAACTATATTCTGCTGGTCTATGATCTCAATGACAAAGTTAGATGTGTCCTGCCTTTCCCTGTGAGCCTGACTTACAGCTCTTTCTAGTGGTGATTGGTGTGTCTCAGGATCACTGCTCCTTCCTGCACTTGATACCCTTTCTGCAACTTAATTTCAAACTCCAATTCATGTAATTGCATCTCCATCTTGGTATCATCTCCTACAGTAGAGGCCATAGGCAGAGCAGAAGGTGCACTAGGAGGCCAATCCTCACCATAATATTAGGCAGCTCCTTCGTCTGAATGAGCTTTCTCCTCTAATGTTAGCTCATCAGTAGTGTCTCTAGATCTTTCTAAGTTAGGGTTGAGATGACTCTTTTCTGAGGAAGTCCTCTCTGGCAGGCTTCCTTCTTGAGATTCCTCAAGTGTGATATCTGGTGCCTGTGAGATCTCTTCATCAGTAGCATCTTTTATAAGCATCCGGAGGCAAAGGGTAGTATTATCTGCCTTGGTGGCTCTTAGCGCTTTTCCATTTTTTTCCCAGGTTCTCTTATATAAAGTTCTTTTTTTCTCGGAACCATGGGCAACAAGAATCTATCTGATCTAAAAAAACCTTCTAACCATTGTTTTTCAAACCCTACTCTTTCTCCTGAAGCAGCTCTTGAAGGCTGCGGACAAATGCCTGTTTTGAAGTTCCTATCCCATTTCCCACTGTCACCTCCTAAGCAAGCTCAGTGTTGGGTCTACGCTGTCCCACTTAGCCTGTATCCTTCTGCACCGACAACAACAGCTTCAAAAAGATGAAATTTTAGACTAGTGTTAGTATTTAGCTCCTGTATTTGCTCCCCATGCAGGGTACTGTCTTTTTCTATTTTCTGCAAAGCTTTGCCGAGACAGGGTCCCCTCAGGAGACCTTCCTGTGCCTGGACACTTGTCGGGCGCCAATCTGTAATTGCCCACAGTTACATGGAATAGGTTCCCTAGAAGGGAAGGTGGGGATGCATGGAAAGGTGGGGGAAAGAGATGGAGACCAAGACAACAGCACCTGCTCAAAGCCTCAAGGTTTAATGGAGGACTCAGAATTTTAAGGTTTCAGGTAAGACTCTTCCCCCAAATTCCAGGGTGTGTTCTGGGGAACTGGTCTGGCTGTTCACTTGGCATTGGCTAAACTGCTCAAGCAGCTGGGTGGGTCACCTAATTAATTCAGGAATTTTTAAATCTGGAGGAACAAAGAACTTCACCTTGGTCTGAGTGCTCTACTCTAGGTGGAGAGGATTATAGCTAACAGAGGAATTTCTGCTCAGAGACTGGGAGAAGAACTTCATCTTGGTCAATGTCAAGTTCCTGCCACGTGGCATGGCACCCCAATAAGGCTCTCTATACTGGATGTTTTCAGTCAGGAACTTTTTGCATTTTGTGTTTCTTTGACTGCTGTGTCAATGTTTTCTATCTTCTGCACCCGAGATTCTCTCTTCTTTCTCTTGTATTCTGTTGGTGATGCTTGCATCTATTACTCCTGATTTCTTTCCTAGGTTTTCTATCTCCAGTGTTGTCTCTCTTTGTGATTTCTTAAATTTTCAACTTCCATTTTTGATCCTGGATGGTTTTATTCAGTTCCTTCACCTGTTTGAGTGTGTTTTTCTGTAATTATTTAGGGGCTTCTATCTATTTACCTGTTTTCTCCTGTATTTCTATAAAGGAAGTTACTAATGTTATTCTTAAAGTCTTCTATCAGCATCATGAGATGTGATTTAAATCCAGCTCTTGTGTTTCTGGTGTGTTGGGGTATCCAGGATTGCTATAGCGGGAGAACTGGTTTCTGATGTTGCCAAATAGCTTTAGTTTCTGTTGCTTATGACTTTGCGCTTGCCTTTGCCATCTGGTTATCTCTGGTGTTCATTGTTCTTCCTTTCTTTGGCTGGAGCTTGTCCCTCCTGTGGGCCTGTAAGCCTGTGTCAGCACACATAGGAGACCAACTCTCTTCTGACAGGATCTGTGTGCAGATGGCTGTGGAGCCTCTCAGCTCCACGGTGCAGATGGTGAGTGGACTGCTCCTGTCCCAGCTGCTCCACTGGCTGTCCTGTGCATTCCTAACCTTTCCCCTCCAGACAGTTATTGGAGACAAACTGTGGATCTCATCTCCACACCCAGAAGTGAAGGCTCTGCTGGGAGATCCCACTCTCCTGGTGGGCAGTGCAGAGAGAGAAGTGGAGCTGCTGGGCTCCCTGGTGCAAATGGTGAGAGGAGGGCTCCTGTCCCAGCTGCTCCACTGATCATATGATGGTGAACATTTCTTTAGGTGCTTCTCAACCATTTGATATTCCTCAGTTGAGATTTATTTGTTTACCTCTGTACACCGCTTTTACTAGGGCTATGTGTTTTCCTGGAGTCTAACTTTTTGAGTTGTTTGTATTTATTGGGTATTAGCCCTCTGTTGTATGGAGGGTTGGTAAAGATCTTTTCCAAATCTGTTGATGGCAGTTTTGCCCTCTTGACAGTGTCCTTTGCCTTACAGAAGCTTTGCAATTATATGAGGTCCCATTTGTCAATTATTGATTTTAGAGCACAAGTCATTGGTGTTCTGTTCAGGAAATTTTCTACTGTGCCCATGTGCTCGAGGCTCTTCCCCACTTTATCTTCTATTGGTTTCAGTGTATCTGGTTTTATGTGGAGGTCCTTGATCCACTTGAGCTTTGTATGAGAAGATAAGACTGGATCCATTTGCATTTTTCTACATGCTGACCTTCAGTTAAACCAGCACCACTTGTTGAAAATGTTCTTTTCCACTGGGTGGTTTAAGCTCCTCTGTCACAGATCAAGTGACCATAGGTGTGTGGGTTCATTTCTGTGTCTTCAGTTCTATTCCACTGATCTACCTGCCTGTCTTTGTTCCACTACCATGTGGTTTTTATGACTATTGCTCTGTAACACAGCCTGGGGTCAGGGATGGTGATGATTCCCACAGAAGTTCTTTTATTGTTGAGAACATTTTTTTGCTATCCTGAAGCTTTGATTATTCTAAATAAATTTGTGTATTGCCCTTTCGAACTCTATGAAGAACTGAGTTGCAATTTTGATGGGGGTTGCATTTAATCTGTAGATTGCTTTTGGCAAGATGGCCATTTTTACTATATCAATCCTGCCAATCAGTGAGGATTGGAGATCTTTCCATCTTCTGAAATCATCTTCAATTTCTTTCTTCAGGAACTTGAAGTTCTTGTCATACAGATCTTTCACTTGCTTGGTTAGAGTCACAAGGTTTTTATATTATTTGTGACTATTGTGAAGCATGTTATTTCCCTAATTTTTTCTCAGCCTGTTTATCTTTTGAGTAGAGAAAGGCTACTGAGTTGTTTGACTTAATTTTATATTCAGCCACTTGCTGAAGTTGTATTTCAACTGTAGGAGCTCTCTGTTGGAACTTTTGGTGTCACTTATGTCATATCATCTGCAAATAGTGATATTTTGACTTCTTCCTTTCCAATTTGTATCTCTTTGACCTCCTTTTGTTGTCTAATTGCTCTGCCTAGGATTTCGAGTACTATATTGAATAGGTAAGGAGAGAGTAGACAACCTTGTCTAGTCCCTGATTTTAGTGGGATTGCTTCAAGTTTCTCTTTTTTTTCATTTATTTTTTTAATGATACATTTTTATATACATTTCAAATGATTTCCTCTTTTCTGGGTGCCCACTCCCCGCAAGTCCCATAAGCCCTCTTCCGAGGCCCTGTTCTTCCATCCACCCCTTCCCATTTCCCTGTTCTGGAATTCCCCTATACTCTTGCACTGAGTCTTTCCAGAACCAGGGGCCACTCCTCCATTCTTTTTGGACATCATTTAATTTGTGGATTATATCCTGGGTATTCAAAGTTTCTAGGCTAATATCCACTTATCAGTGAGTGCATACCATGATTGATCTTTTGAGACTGGGTTACCTCACTTAGTAAGATGTTCTCCAGCTCCATACATTTGTCTAAGAATTTCATGAATTCATTGTTTCTAGTGGGTGAATAGTACTCTATTGTGTAAATATACCACATTTTTGTATCCATTCCTCTGTTGAAGGACACCTAGGTTCTTTCCAGCTTCTGGCTACTACAAATAGGGCTGCTATGAACATAGTGGAGCATGTGCCCTTATCGCATGTGGAATACTTTGAACAATATTGGTATAAAACTATCTGGTCTTGTGCTTTTTCTTGTTGGGAGATTTAAATGGATGCTTCTATTCCTTTTGGGCTTATGGGAATATTTAAATAGTTTGTCTGATCGTGATTTAATTTTGGTACCTAGTATCTGTCTAGAAAATTGTCCATTTCATCCAGATTTTCTAGTTTTGTTGAGTATAGGGTTCTGTAGTAAGATCTAATAATATTTTTGCATTTCCTCAGTTTCTGTCCTTATGTCCCCCTTTGATTTTCTTAAAGGACCAACCCCTGGTTTTGGTGGTTTTCATGTAGTTCTTTTTGTTTCTACTTGGTTAATTTCAGTTCTAAGTTTGATTATTTCCTGCTGGGTACTCCTCTTGGGTGTATTTTCTTCTTTTTGTTCTAGAGCTTTCATGTGTGCTGTTAAGCTGATAGTGTATGCTCTCTCCATTTTTTGTCTTTCTTTGGGGGACAGGGAAATGACTCATAGCTATGGGTTTTCCTCTAAGCGCTGTTTTCAATGTGGATATTAGCCATAAAATACAGATACCAATGCTATACTCCACAGACCCAAGGAAGGTAAGCAAGAAGGAAGGTTCAAGTGAGGATGCTTGAATCTCACTTAGAAGAGGGAATAAAAGAGTCATAGGAGATATACGGAGGGAGGGAACTGGGTGATAGAGGGGATAGGGAGGTGAATGAGGTGATACAGGGTTCAGGATCAGGTGGGGAGACAGAAGGGCCCAGAAGGCCGGGAGAATAAATGGAAATCTGCAACTCACAGGGTTGGGGGCTGGAAGCATCACAAGGACGTGCCAAAAACCTGGGATGGGGGAGGTCCCCAGAAATCAGTGGGGACGACCTTAGCTGACACTCACAGCAGTGGAGATATGAAGCCTGAAAAGGCCACCTCCAGTAGCCAGACAGGAACCCCAGTGAAGTGATAGGGACACCAACCCACCCACAAAACTTCTGACCCAAAATTTATCCTGTCTACAAGAAATGGAGGGGTTAGGATGGAGCAGAGACTAAGGGATTGGCCAACCAATAACCAGCCCAACTTGAGACACAACCCACGGGCAAGCACCAGTCCATGACACTACGATGATACTCTGTTATGATTCCAAACAGGAGCCGAGCATAACTGTCCTCTGAAAGGCTCCACTCAGAAGCTGACTGAACCATCCAAACATGGGATGGAACTGGGGGACTTGTGTTAGTCAGGGTTCTCTAGAGTCACAGAACTTATGGAATGTCTCTCTATATTGAGGGAATTTATTGTGATGACTTACAGTCTGTAATCCAACTAAGCCAACAATGGTCAGCTGTGGATAGGAAGTCCAAGGATCTAGTAGTTGCTCAGTCCCCAAGAGGCTGGTTGTGTCAGCTGGTCTTCTGTAGAAGTAGTTTCCAACAGATGTGCTGGCAAGTAAGTGCAAGTGGGTGAAGAAAAGTGAATCTTCCTCCTTCAATGTCCTTATGTAGGTCTCCAGCAGAAGGTGTGGCCCAGATTAAAGGAGTATGCCACCACACCTGGATCTGGAACTTGCTTTGTCCTAGGCTGACCTTGAAATCAGAGATCTCCTTGCCTCAGTCCCCTAGGATTAAAGGCGTGTACCACCTTGCCTGGGCCTAAGCTTTTCATGGCCACTATGCCTCAAGATCTCCATGCCAAGATCCAAATCAGAAACTTGTATCTTCCAGCCTCATGATCTGGATCACAAGTATGCCCCTCAATTCTGAATTGTAGTTCATTCCACATGAGTCAAGCTGACAACCAGGAACAGCCATTACAAGAATCTTATGGAAGAGTTGGGGGAAGGATTGAGGGCCTGGAAGGGGATAGGAACTCATAGGAAAATCAACAGGATCAACTAACCTGGACCCCTGTGGGCTCTCAGAGACTGAATCACCAACCAAAAATGATTGAATGGGCTGGACCTAGGCCTCCCCACGCATATGTAGCAAATGTGTAATTAGGTCTTCATGTGGGTCTTCCAACAGGTGGAGTGGCGTGTATCCCTAAAGCTGTGAAATATGTTTCCCTAACTTGGTTACCTCGTCTGGTCTCAGTGAAAGATGATATGTGTAATCCTGCAAAGACTTGATGCACAAGGTTGGGGGATACCGGAGGGAGGTACTCTAAGAGGAGAAGGAGGTAGGTGACAGGGGGGAAGACCTGTCTTCTTGAGTGAGGGGAAGACCAAGAGGGAGGGCATCAACCAGGTGAATGAATGAATAAATAAGAATAAATAAATAAATAAATAAATAAATAAATAAAATGTCTTATTTTAAGTGTATGGGATTTGGGAGGGAGTGGTATGGGCACACGTGTAGAGTACCCAGTGCCCAGTGGTCAGAAGAAGGTATCAGGTACCACTGATGATGAAGCTAACAGGCAGTCATGAGTTACCATGCACACTAGCCACTGGACCATCTCTCCAACCACAAAATTATTCCATTGCTACAGCATGACTGTAATTTTGATACCATTATGAAACATCATGTAAATATCTGATTTGCAGGATGTCTGGTACGTGACCCCTGTGGGTGTTGTGACCCCCCATGTTGAGAACCACTGTTTTAGGGACTTGACATGAAGTGTGAAATCCACAATGTGAGGTCGACTACTTGGTGAGGTTCCAGGCCAATTAGAGACCTTGTTTTATTAAAAGAAGAAGAAGAAGAAGAAGAGGAAGAAGAAGAAGAGGAAGAAGAAGAAGAAGAAGAAGAAGAAGAAGAAGAAGAAGAAGAAGAAGAAGAAGAAGAAGAAGAAGAAGAAAAGGAAAGAAAGAAAGAAAGAAAGAAAGAAAGAAAGAAAGAAAGAAAGAAAGAAAGAAAGAAAGAAAGAAAGAAAGAAAGAAAGAAAAAAAGAAAAAAAGAAAGAAAGAAAGAAAACATCTAAGAATGGACACTTGAGGTTGCCCTCTGACTTCCACAGGCAAACACACACACACACACACACACACACACACACACACACACACACGAACATGCGCAGGCACACAGGAGAATCACTGTCACCCAAGCTGATATCACACTCCCCATTCTACTACCTCAGCTGCCCAGTGCCAGTGTCACAGGCACGCGACCACACCCACAGTCTCTGTGCCTGCTAAACAGAGCCAGCACTGGGCAATGAGGCAGAGGCAGGCATGGGTGCCTGGGAGAGGTTCAGTTCAACTGCAGTCAGGCCAAACAGAGGATCTGTACAAGCAGAGCCCTGCTGTGCTCAGGATGTGAGCCCGCCTTGTCACTGGGAACTTCTGCCTCTAACAGAACAGCTGGGACATGTAGGACCCTACAGTGCAGAGCATTGGCTGGAGGATGCTGGCATGCAGTCACTTAACAGGGAGGATCCCCGTGAAAATGCAGGCTGTCAAAGGCTGAACACCAGCAACCAAGGGCAGAGGCATCCGGCATGCTCTCTGAGTTGGGCTGAATATCTTGGGCCTCCTGGATTTTAGTGTCTGCCAGTGGCATACAGAGGATCCTGACCCAGCCTCTAAGGAGAAGAAGGAAATGGAGGGGGGAGTCGGTACTTTTGACTGTCCCCCCATGCTCCCAGACCCAAAGACCTGAAGGACAGAAGGAGCCTGCCCATTCCCAGAGAAACACACACCTTGTCCTGGGATACAGCAAGACCTGCACCCCTCCTGCTGCCCCTGGGAGACCGGCCAGGCACCCTGGGAGCACGATCAGGCTCCTAACCAGCACTGACCATGAAGGGTCTCGGTTTTCTAAGCTGGACCTAGGTTAAGTATCCACCACGCACAGAAGAAGGCCACAGTGGCTATGAGGCCTCTGTCTTGGCCTATATACAAGACACCCAGGACAGGTCTCTGTCCCCCAAGTCTCTGCTAAGACTGGCAGGTCCTGCACTATGATGCACTGAGAGGTTAGGTAGGCGCAGGAGGACCTTCTACCTCACCAGGAGAGCTTGAAAAGCAAGATGCACAGCAGAGACATTTGGTACAAAGTTTATAACACACCCTCCCATGAGACAGTAACTTAAACTGTTTTGAAACAATCAGGAAGGGCAGATCCAGGAGGACATACTTCCAATGCCTGGCTACACATTTGGTCCACATGGTCAGAGTGGGGACAGCACAGCACATCAAGCCTGAGGGAGGGGCTTGGAGGCCCCGAGCAGTAATCTTCCACAGGTGTGAGGAAAATTTCAGACCAAAAGCAACGTGTGACCTGCCAGGCAGTCCAAGGGTTGGCAGCCATCTTCCCAAGGCCACCTGCCCACGCAGGCTAACAAGGTGTTCATCACCTTCAGGGCCGTCAAGGAGGGTGCTGACTTCGTGAACAGTCTCAGGCCAACCATTCCCGGGGCCATGCTGGGATGGCCCTCCTCGAAAACCCATTGGTGACCAGAGAAGCCCTCCGAGCAGGACCGCATCTTTTGAGGCCATGCGATAGTCAAGGAATGCTGAGGATGGGCCCTGCCCACACTCAGGGCCAGACAGGCACCCAAGACCCTGGTCCACAGTCACCAGCCAGGACCCCGGGACAGCTCCAAAGCCAGGAGTGCCTGATCATGGGCATGGGGCCAACACTTGACTGGCCTACGGGTGACTTTCCAGCTTCCATAGCAGCTAGGGTCGGTCACCAAGGGTCAGCGTCAGCGACAGACAGGGCTTGCGCTCTGGCTCTTCACCCTCCTGGCAGGGCTGGGGCGGCCGGGATTTGAAGAAATCTGAAACATAGTGGACCTGGAGAGCGGGAAAGGCAGTGAGTAGGACTGGAAGAAAAAGAACGTCTTCTGGGGGTCCTGAGGGAGAAGGTGTGTGGGGGTAGTCATGTGGATGGTGGGGCCAGCAGTGAGGGGCTGTTTGATACCAATTCCACTCCTCAGAGGGGCTGCAGATGAGGAGTTGCCTTGTGAAGCTTCTCCCCACCTTAACTTTTCTTTCTTTTTTTTTTTAATATTTTTATTTTGTATATTCTTTGTTTACATTCCAAATGATTTCCCCTTTCCCGGATCCCCCCTCCCCATATGTCCCATAAACCTTCTTCTCTCCATCCCTTCTCCAATCACCTCCCTTCTTTTTTCTGTCCTTATAATCCCTTCCAAGGCTAGATGGATCCGTTCCAGGATCAGGACCCTCTCCATACTTCTTCATGGGAGTCATTTCTTATGCAATTTGTGCCTTGGGTATTCAGAGCTTCTGGGCTAATTAATATCCACTTATCAGAGATTGCATTCCATGTGTATTCTTTTGTGATTGGGTTACCTCACTTAGGATGATATTTTCCAGATCAAACCATTTGCCTAAAAATTCTGTGAATTCATTGTTTCTAATTGCTGAGTAGTATTCCATTGTGGAAATATACCACATTTTCTGTATCCATTCCTCTTTTGAGGGGCATTTGGGTTCTTTCCAGCTTCTGGCTATTATAAATAAGGCTGCAATGAACATAATGAAGCATGTGTCTTTATTGCATGCCGGGGAATCTTTTGGGTATATGCCCAGGAGAGGTATAGCAGGGTCCTTTGGAAGTCTCATGTCCAGTTTTCTGAGGAACCTCCAGACTGATTTACACAGTGGTTGTACCATCCATCTTACAGCTCCACCAGCACTGGAGGAGTGTTCCTCTTTCTCCAAATCCTCGCCAACACCTGCTGTTTCCTGAGTTTTTGATCTTAGCCATTCTGACTGGTGTAAGGTGAAATCTCAGGGTTGTTTTGATCTGCATTTCCCTAATGACAAATAATGTTGAGCACTTCTTAAGGTGCCTCTCGGTCACCCGAATTTCTTCAGGTGAAAATTCTTTGTTAAGATCTGTACCCAATTTTTAGTACGGTTATTTGGTTCCCTGGGGTCTAACTTCTTGAGTTCTTTGTATATATTGGATATTAGCCCACTATCAGATGTGGGGTTGGTGAATATCCTTTCCCAATTTGATGGTTGCCGTTTTTGTCTTTTTAACAGTGTCCTTTGCCTTACAGAAACTTTGTAATTTTATGAGGTCCCATTTGTCAATTCTTGATCTTAAAGCCTAAGCTATTGGTGATCTGTCCAGGAACGTTTCCTCTGTGCCCATGTCCTAAAGGGTCTTGCCCAGTTTCTTTTCTATTAGTTTCAGTGTTTCTGGTTTTACATGGAGGTCCTTGATCCACTTGGAATGAAGTTTAGTACATGGAGATAAGAATGGATCAATGTGCATTCTTCTGCATGCTGACCTCCAATATATCCAGCACCATTTGTTGAAAAGGCTATCTTTTTTCCACTGGATGTTTTTGGCACCTTTGTCGAAGATCAAGTGACCATAGGTGTGTAGATTCATTTCTGAATCTTCAATTCTATTCCATTGGTCCACTTATTTGTCACTGTGCCAATACCATGCAGTTTTTAACACTATTGCTCTGTAGTATTGCTGGAAGTCAGGGATAGTGATTCCCCCAGAATTTCTTTTGTTGTTGAGAATAGTTTTAGCTATACTGGGTTTCTTGTTATTCCAGATGAATTTGAGAATTGCTTTTTCTAACTCTGTGAAGAACTGAGTTGGGATTTTGATGGGCATTGCATTGAATCTGTAGATTTCTTTTGGCAAGATGGCCATTTTAACTATATTAATCCTGCCAATCCACGAGCATGGCAGATTTTTCCATTTTCTGACGTCGTCTTCGATTCCCTTCTTCAGAGACCTGAAGTTCTTGCCATATAGATCTTTCATTTGTTTTGTTAGAGTCACACCAAGATACTTTATATTGTTTGTGGCTATTTTGAAGGGTGTCATTTCCCTAACTTCTTTCTCAGCCTGCTTATCCTTTGACTATAGGAAGGCAACTGATTTTCTTGAGTTGATTTTATAACCAGCCACTTTGCTGAAGTTGTTTATCAGCTGTAGGAGTTCCCTGGAGGAGGATATCGGGTCACTTAAATAGACTATCATTTCATCTGCAAATAGTGATGATTTGACTTCTTCCTTTCCAATTTGTATCCCCTGACCTCCTTATGTTGTCTAATTGCTCTAGCTAGAACTTCAAATACTATATTGAAAAGATATGGAGAGAGGACAGCCTTGTCTAGTCCCTGATTTTAGTGGGATTGCTTCAAGTTTCTCTCGATTTAGTTTGATGTTGGCTACCGGTTTGCTGTATATTGCTTTAATGATGTTTAGGTATGGGCCTTGAATTCCTGTTCTTTCCAATACTTTTAGCATGAAAGGATGGTGGATTTTGTCAAATGCTTTTTCTGCACCTAATGAGATGATCATATGTTTTTTTCTTTGAATTTGTGTATGTAGTGGATAGCATTGATGGATTTCCTTATATTGAACTATCCCTGCATCCCTGGGATGAAGCCTACTTGATCATGGTGGATGATCATTTTGATGTGTTCTTGGATTCGGTTGGCAAGATTTTTATTAAGTATTTTTGCATCAATATTCATAAGAGAAATTGGCTTGAAGTTCTCTTTCTTTGTTGGATCTTTGTGTGGTTTTGGTATCAGTGTAATTGTGGCTTCATAGAATGAGTTGGGTAGAGTTCCTTCTGTTTCTATTATGTGGAATAGTTTGAAGAGTATTGGTGTTAGGTCTTCTAGGAAGGTCTGATAGAACTCTGCACTGAAGCCATCTGGTCCCGGCTTTTTTGGCTGGGAGACTTTCTATGACCCTTTTTATTTCTTCAGGTGTTATGGGACTGTTTAGTTGATCTATTTGATCCTGATTTAGTTTTGGTGTCGGATATCTGTCTAGGAAACTGTCCATTTCCTCTAGATTCTCCAGTTGTGTTGAGCATATGCTTTTGTAGTAGGATCTAATGATTTTTTGAGTTTCCTCAGTTTCTGTTGTTATATCTCCATTTTCATTTCTAAGTTTGTTAATCTGGATACTGCCTCTGTGCCCTTTGGTTAGTCGGGCTAAGGGTTTATCTATCTTGTTGATTTTCTCGAAGAACCAGCTCCTGGTTTTGTTGATTCTTTGTATGGTTCTCTTTGTTTCTACTTGATTGATTTCGGCCCTGAGTTTGATGATTTCCTGTCTTCTACTCCTCCTGGGTGAAATAGCTTCTTTTTGTTCCAGGGCGTTAAGGTTGTCATTAAGCTGATAGTGTATGCTCTCTCCATTTCCTTTTGGGAGGCACTCAGGGCTATGAGTTTTCCTCTTATCACTGCTTTCATTGTGTCCCATAGATTTGGGTATGTTGTGTCTTCATTTTCATTGTGTTCTAAAAAGTCTTTAATTTCTTTCCTTATTTCTTCCTTGACCAAGATATCAGTGAGTAGATTATTGTTCAGTTTCCACGTGTATGTGGGTTTTCTGTTGTTTTTGTTGCTATTGAAGATCATTTTTGCTCCATAGTGATCTGATAGGAGGCAGGGGATTAGTTTGATCTTCTTATATTTGTTGAGGTCTGTCTTATGACCAATTATATGGTCTTTTGGAGAAGGTACCATGAGGTGATGAGAAAAAGGTATATTATTTTGCTTTAGGATAGAATGTTCTATATATATCTGTTAAATATAATTGGTCCAAAGCTTCAATTAGTTTCATTGTGTCCCTGTTTAGTTTCTGTTTTCCTGATCGGTCCATTGAGAAAATTGCAGTGTTGAAGTCACCCACAATTATTGTGTTAGGTGCAATGTGTGCTTTGAGCTTTAATAAAGTTTCTTTTACTTAAGATGGTGCCGTTGCATTTGGAGCATAGTTGTTTATGATTGAGAGTTCTTCTTGTTGTATTTTTCCTTTGACCAGCAAGTGTCCCTCAGAGTCTCTTTTGATGACTTTGGGTTGAAAGTCAATTTTATCTGATATTAAAATGGCTACTCCAGCTTATTTTCTGAGACCATTTGCTTGTAAAATTGTCTTCCAGCCTTTTACTCTAAGGTAGTATTTGTCTTTGACCCTGAGGTGTGTTTCCTGTAAGCAGCAATATGTAGGGTCCTGTTTACGTATCCAGTCAGTTAGTCTATGTCTTTTTATTGGGACATTGAGTCCATTGATGTTAAGAGATATTAAGGAATAGTGATTGTTACTTCCTGTCATTTTTGACATTATTTTTTAAATTTGATTGCTTAACTTCTTTTGGATTTGATGAAAGGTTACTATCTTCCTTTTTCCAGGGTGAAGTTTCCCTCCTTCTATTGGTGTTTTCCTCCTATTATTCTTTGTAGGGCTGGGTTTGTGGGTAGATACTGGGTAAACTTGGTTTTGTCATGAAATATCTTAGTTTCTCCATCTATGGTGATTGAGAGTTTTGCTGGGCATAGTAGTTTTGGCGGGCATTTGTGTTCTCTTAGAGTCTTCATGAGATCTTCCCAGGATCTTCTAGCCTTCATAGTCTCAGGTGAAAAGTCTGCTGTGATTCTGATAGGTCTTCCTTTTTATGTTACTTGGCCTTTTTCTCTTACTGCCTTTAATATTCTTTGTTTGTTTAGTACATTTGGTGTTTTGATTATTATGTGACGGGAAGTATTTCTGTTCTGGTCCAGTCTGTTTGGAGTTCTGTAGGATTCTTGTATATTCATGGGCATCTCTCCCTTGAGGTTAGGGAAGTTTTCTTCCATAATTTTATTGAAGATATTTTCTGGCCTTTTAAGTTGTAAATCCACTCCCATCTATGCATATAATCCTTAGGTTTGGTCTTCTCATTGTGTCCTGGATTTCCTGGATATTTTGGGTTACAAGCTTTTTGTATTTTGCATTTTTTTTAACTGTTGAGTCCATGGTTTCTATGGTATCTTCAGCATCTGAGATTCTTTCTTCTATCTCTTGTATTCTTTTGTTGATATTTGCATCTATGTCCCTTGATTTCTTCCCAAGGCTTTCTATCTCCAAAGTTGTCTCCCTTTGACTTTTCTTAGTTCTTTCTACTTCTGATTTTAGATCCTGGATGATTTTTTTTATTCGATATAATTTATTTACATTTCAAATGATTTCCCTTTTCTAGCCCCCCCACTCCCCGAAAGTCCCGTAAGCCCCCTTCTCTTCCCCTGTCCTCCCACCCACCCCTTCCCACTTCCCCATTCTGGTTTTGCCGAATACTGTTTCACTGAGTCTTTCCAGAACCAGGGGCCACTCCTCCTTTCTTCTTGTACCTCATTTGATGTGTGGATTATGTTTTGGGTATTCCAGTTTTCTAGGTTAATATCCACTTATTAGTGAGTGCATACCATGATTCACCTTTTGAGTCTGAGTTACCTCACTTAGTATGATATTCTCTAGCTCCATCCATTTGCCTAAGAATTTCATGAATTCATTGTTTCTAATGGCTGAATAGTACTCCATTGTGTAGATATACCACATTTTTTGCATCCACTCTTCTGTTGAGGGATACCTGGGTTCTTTCCAGCATCTGGCAATTATAAATAGGGCTGCTATGAACATAGTAGAACATGTATCCTTATTACATGGTGGGGAGTCTTCTGGGTATATGCCCAGGAGTGGTATAGCAGGATCTTCTGGAAGTGAGGTGCCCAGTTTTTGGAGGAACCGCCAGACTGCTTTCCAGAGTGGTTGTACCAATTTGCAACTCCACCAGCAGTGGAGGAGTGTTCCTCTTTCTCCACACCCTCTCCAACACCTACTGTCTCCTGAATTTTTAATCTTAGCCATTCTGACTGGTGTAAGATGAAATCTTAGGGTTGTTTTGATTTGCATTTCCCTAATGACTAATGAAGTTGAGCATTTTTTTCTTTTTTTTTTTATTCGATATAATTTATTTACATTTCAAATGATTTCCCCTTTTCTAGCCCCCCCACTCCCCGAAAGTCCCGTAAGCCCCCTTCTCTTCCCCTGTCCTCCCTCCCACCCCTTCCCATTTCCCCGTTCTGGTTTTGCCGAATACTGTTTCACTGAGTCTTTCCAGAACCAGGGGCCACTCCTCCTTTCTTCTTGTATCTCATTTGATGTGTGGATTATGTTTTGGATATTCCAGTTTTCTAGGTTAATAACCAGTTATTAGTGAGTGCATACCATGATTCACCTTTTGAGTCTGGGTTACCTCACTTAGTATGATGTTCTCTAGCTCCATCCATTTGCCTAAGAATTTCATGAATTCATTGTTTCTAACGGCTGAATAGTACTCCATTGTGTAGATATACCACATTTTTTGCATCCACTCTTCTGTTGAGGGATACCTGGGTTCTTTCCAGCATCTGGCAATTATAAATAGGGCTG
Organism: Apodemus sylvaticus; assembly: GCF_947179515.1. NCBI lineage: Eukaryota > Metazoa > Chordata > Mammalia > Rodentia > Muridae > Apodemus > Apodemus sylvaticus. The sequence goes on along the minus strand of NC_067491.1, from coordinate 58,087,250 downwards.
CTATGAACACAGTAGAGCATGTATCCTTATTACATGGTGGGGAATCCTCTGGATATATGCCCAGGAGTGGTATAGCAGGATCTTCTGGAAGTGAGGTGCCCAGTTTTCGGAGGAACCGCCAGACTGATTTCCAGAGTGCTTGTACCAATTTGCAACACCACCAGCAGTGGAGGAGTGTTCCTCTTTCTCCACATCCTCTCCAACACCTGTTGTCTCCTGAATTTTTAATCTTGGTGTAAGAGAAAACTGGTGTAAGATGAAATCTTAGGGTTGTTTTGATTTACATTTCCGTAATGACTAATGAAGTTGAACATTTTTTAAGATGCTTCTCTGCCATCCGAAATTCTTTAGGTGAGAATTCTTTGTTTAACTCTGTACCCCATTTTTTAATAGAGTTGTTCAGTTTCTGGCGTCTAACTTCTTGAGTTCTTTATATATATTGGATATTAGCCCTCTATCTGATGTAGGATTGGTGAAGATCTTTTCCCAATTTGTTGGTTGCCGATCTCTCCTCTTGATGGTGTCCTTTGCCTTACAGAAACTCTGTAACCTTATGAGGTCCCATTTGTCAATTCTTGCTCTTAGAGCATACGCTATTGGTGTTCTGTTCAGAAACTTTCTCCCTGTACCGATGTCCTCAAGGGTCTTCCCCAGTTTCTTTTCTAGTAGCTTCAGAGTGTCTGGCTTTATGTGGAGGTCCTTGATCCATTTGGATTTGAGCTTAGTACAAGGAGACAAGGATGGATCAATTCGCATTCTTCTGCATGCTGACCTCCAGTTGAACCAGCACCATTTGTTGAAAAGGCTATCTTTTTTCCATTGGATGTTTTCATCCTCTTTGTCGAGGATCAAGTGGCCATAGGTGTGTGGGTTCATTTCTGGATCTTCAATCCTGTTCCATTGATCCTACTGCCTGTCACTGTACCAATACCATGCAGTTTTTAACACTATTGCTCTGTAGTATTGCTTGAGGTCAGGGATACTGATTCCCCCAGATTTTCTTTTGTTGCTGAGAATAGTTTTAGCTATCCTGGGTTTTTTGTTGTTCCAGATGAATTTGATAATTGCTCTTTCTAACTCTGTGAAGAATTGAGTTGGGATTTTGATGGGTATTGCATTGAATCTGTATAGTGCTTTAGGCAAAATGGCCATTTTAACTATATTGATTCTACCGATCCATGAGCATGGGAGGTTTTCCCATTTTTTGAGGTCTTCTTCCATTTCCTTCTTCAGAGTCTTGAAGTTCTTGTCATACAGATCTTTCATATGTTTGGTAAGAGTCACCCCAAGATACTTTATACTGTTTGTGGCTATTGTGAAGGGGTTCATTTCCCTAATTTCTTTCTCAGCCTGCTTATCCTTTGAGTATAGGAAGGCCACTGATTTGCTTGACTTGATTTTATAACCTGCCGCCCAGGCTGATCTGGATCCGGAAGGCCTTGCCTGAGGCCTTGCCCCAGATTGTGTCTGTGGACCAGATGGAGCCCGTGTGCACCCCCAGGGAGTTCCGACGGTGTATGCTGCTGTGACCTCCCCTGTGTTCTGCTCACTCCGCTGGGCAGCTGATCCGCCAACCGGGCTGGCGCACACAAGGTTAGCCTGGCCGCCCAGTCCCTGAGTCCAGGCAAAAGCCTGGGAGGCCAAGATCCGAGCAAAGTTCCCCTAGGGCTATGACTGTTAATTGGGTCCGCCAGGTGACTAGGATGGTGGGCGAGCGTGCCCGCGCTCCCTGAAAGCGCCTGGAGAGTCTGCTGTGCTAACAACCTCCTGGGCGGGTTGACTCACAGATGGCCCACCAAGCCGCCCAGTTCTTGGGGTCAGTCCTGTGCCTTTTGGGGCCTAGACCCCCGCTTTGTTAGCCTCAGGCTATGCCTGTTACAGGTCTGCCCGCCAGAGCTCTCTGTCGTCCTGTAGGCAAAATGGTGGTGCGCGTGCAGGCCTGGGCAAAAACCCTCCTGGCTGGGTTGGCACCCCGATGGCCCCCCGACCAGCCCAGGGCCTGGGTGCAGGCCAACGCACGTCGGGCTCAGACCACCGCGGTGTTGGCCTCGGATTATGTTTTTGTACCTCAGTCTGTCCGATCTCTGGAGTCCGGAACCAATATGGATGCACCTCTCCTGACTGGTGGGAGGCCGAGGTCTGAAGTGGCTTCCGTGCAGGAAAGGCGCCGCACAACTGCAGCTGCTTGCCACCCGGCTGGTCAGCGAAGGTCAGTGGCCGTGGGCGCAGGGCCTAACTGGACCTTGTGTCGCCTTGGTTCCACTGCTGATGGCCCTTCAGCTGGATCAGCCACTGCTGCACTGCCGCTGCTGTCGTCGCCCTCTGGATGGTTTTGCTTAGCTCCTTCACTTGCTTGTTTGTGCTTTCCTGTAATTCTTTAAGTGATTTTTGTGTTTCCTCTTTCATGACCTCAGCCTGTTGACCAAAGTTCTCCTGTATTTCTTTAAGTGTTTTTTTGTGTTTCCTCATTATTGGCTTTTGTATTCTCCTTGATTTCTTTCAATGATTTTTGTGTTTCCCTTGCAAGGGCTTCTAACTTTTGATCCATTTTCTCCTGAATTTCTTTAAGTATGTCCTTCATGTGTTCCTGTACCAGCATCATGACCAGTGATTTTAAATCCCAATCTTGTTTTACTGGTGTGATGGGGTATCCAGGACATGCTGGTAAAGGAGAATTGGGTTCAGATGTTGCCATATTGCCTTGATTTTTGTTAGTGAAGTTCCTGCGTTTGCCTTTTGCCATTTAGTTCTCACTGGTGTTAGTTTGTCTTGTCAGTGCTGAACTCACCAGTGCAAGCTGCCCCTTCCCCGTTGGCCTCTGGTGCACAGCTTACCTCCTGCACTGCTTGTAGACAGGGTGCTGCTGCCCAGGCTGTTCAGATCCCAAAGCAGGCACCTGAAGGCTCCCGCTGGGGCCCGCTGGATTCACTGGAGCACACTGACTTCTCCCAGCTGGCCGCCCGGAAGCCCAGCTAGCCTCTTGCAGGACCTGGAGATGTGGTGCGGCCGCCCAGGCTGATCTGGCTCCGGAATCGGAGAGAGTTGAGCTGAGGGCTTCTGCCTGAGGCCTTGCCCCAGATTCTGTCTGTGGACCAGATGGAGCCCGTGTGCACCCCCAGGGAGTGCCGACGGTGTATGCTGCTGTGACCTGATTTACTTGTGTTGATTTTATAACCTGCCACTTTGCTTAAGTTGTTTATCAGCTGTAGGAGTTCTCTAGTGGAGTTTTTTGGGTCACTTAGGTAGACTATCATGTCATCTGCAAATAATGATAGTTTGACTTCTTCCTTTCCAATTTGTATCCCTTTGACCTCCTTATGTTGTCGAATTGCCCGAGCTAGTACCTCAAGTACAATATTGAAAAGAGAAGGGGAGAGGGGGCAGCCCTGTCTAGTCCCTGATTTTAGTGGGATTGCTTCAAGTTTCTCTCCATTTAGTTTGATGCTGGCTACCGGTTTGCTGTATATTGCTTTTACTATGTTTAGGTATGGGCCTTGAATTCCTGTTCTTTCCAAGACTTTAAGCATGAAAGGATGCTGAATTTTGTCAAATGCTTTTTCAGCATCCAATGAAATGACCATATGTTTTTTTTCTTTGAGTTTGTTTATGTAGTGGATTGTATTTATGGATTTCCGTATATTAAACCAACCCAGCATTCCCGGGATAAAGCCTACTTGATCATGGTGGATGATCGTTTTGATGTGTTCTTGGATTCGTTTGGCAAGAATTTTATTGAGTATTTTTGCATCGATGTTCATAAGGGAAATTGGTCTGACGTTCTCTTTCTTGGATCTTTGTGTGGTTTTGGTATCAGCATAATTGTGGCTTCGTAGAAGGAATTGGGTAATGTTCCTTCTGTTTCTATTTTGTGGAATAGTTTGAAGAGTATTGGTGTTAACTCTTCTTTGAAGGTCTGGTAGAATTCTGCACTGAAACCATCTGGTCCTGTGCTTTTTTTGGTTGGAAGACTTTCTATGACTCCTTCTATTTCTTTAGGCATTATGGGTCTGTTTAGATGATCTATTTGGTCCTGATTTAATTTTGGTATTTGGTATCTGTCAAAGAAATTGTCCATTTCCTCCAGATTCTCCAGTTGTGTTGAGTACAGGCTCTTGTAGTAGGATCTGATGATTTTTTGGATTTCCTCAGTTTCCGTTGTTATATCTCCCTTTTCATTTCTAAGTTTGTTAATTTGGATAATTTCTCTGTGCCCTTTGGTCAGTCTGGCTAAGGGTTTATCTATCTTGTTGATTTTCTCAAAGAACCAGCTCCTGGATTCGTTAATTCTTTGTACGGTTCGCTTTGTTTCCAATTGGTTGATTTCAGCTCTGAGTTTGATGATTTCCTGCCTTCTACTCCTCCTGGGTGAATTGGCTTCTTTTTGTTCCAGAACTTTCAGGTGTGTCATTAAGCTGCTAGTGTATGCTCTCTCCATTTTCTTTTTGGAGGCACTCAGGGCTATGAGTTTACCTCTTAGCACTGCTTTCATTGTGTCCCAAAGATTTGGGTATGTTGTGCCTTGATTTTCATTAAATTCTAAAAAGTCTCTGATTTCTTTCTTTATTTCTTCTTTGGTCAAGGTGTCTTTGAGTAGAGTATTATTCAGCGTCCATGTGTATGTGGGCTTTCTGTTGTTTTTGTTGCTATTGAAAATCACTCTTACACCATAGTGATCTGATAGGAGGCATGGGATTAGTTCGATCATCTTATATTTGTTGAGGTCTGCCTTGTGTCCAATTATATGGTTGATTTTGGAGAAGGTACCATGAGGTGCTGAGAAAAAGGTATATTCTTTTGCTTTAGGGTGAAATGTTCTATAAATATCAGTCAAATCCAATTGGTCCAAAGCTTCAATTAGTTTTACTGTGTCTCTGTTTAGTTTCTGTTTTCCCGATCGGTCCATTGAGGAAAGTGGAGTGTTCAAGTCCCCCACAATTATTGTGTTAGGTGCAATGTGTGCTTTGAGCTTTAGTAAAGTTTCTTTTACGAATGAGGGTGCCTTTGCATTTGGTGCATAGATGTTCAGAATTGAAAGTTCTTCTTGGTGGATTTTTCCTTTGACCAGCAAGAAGTGTTTTTCTGTGTCTCTTTTGATGACTTTAGGTTGAAAGTCAATTTTATCTGATATTAGAATGGCTACTCCTGCTCGTTTCCTGTGACCATTGGCTTGTAAGATTGTCTTCCAGCCTTTTACTCTAAGGTAGCTTTTATCTTTGACACTGAGGTGAGTCTCCTGTATACAGCAAATTGTAGGGTCCTGTTTCCTTATCCAGTCTGTTAGTCTATGTCTTTTTATTGGGGAATTGAGACCATTGATGTTAAGAGATATTAGGGAATAGTGATTATTACTTCCTGTCATTTTTGATGTTCTTTTTATATTTGAGTGGTTATCTTCTTTTGGGTTTGATGAAGGAAGGTAACTATCTTGATTTTTCCAGTGTGTAGTTTCCCTCCTTGTATTGGAGTTTTCCTCCTATTATTCTTTGCAGAGCTGGGATTGTGGAAAGATATTGTGTAAATTTGGTTTTGTCATGGAATATCTTGGTTTCTCCATCTATGGTGAATGAGAGTTTTGCTGGGTATAGCAGTCTTGGCTGACATTTGTGTTCTCTTACAGTCTGCATGAGATCTGCCCAGGATCTTCTAGCTTTCATGGTCTCTGGTGAGAAGTCTGGTGTGATTCTGATAGGTCTTCCTTTATATGTTACTTGGCCTTTCTCTCTTACTGCCTTTAATATTCTTTCTTTGTTTAGTGCATTTGGGGTTTTGATTATTATGTGACGGGAGGTATTTCTGCTCAGGTCCAGTCTGTTTGGAGTTCTGTAGGCTTCTTGTATATTCATAGGCATCTCTCTCTTTAAGTTAGGAAAGTTTTCTTCCATAATTTTGTTGAAGATATTTGCTGGCCCTTTCTGTTGTAAATCTTCACTCTCATCTATACCTATAATCCTTAGGCTTGGTCTTCTCATTGTATCCTGGATTTCCTGGATGTTCTGGGATACAAGCTTTTTGCATTTTGTATTTTCCTTGACAGTTGAGTCAATGGTTTCTATGGTATCTTAGGCATCTGAGATTCTTTCTTCCATCTCCTGTATTCTGTTGTTTATATTTGCATCTATGGCCCCTGATTTCTTCTCAAGGTTTTCTATCTCCAAAGTTGTCTCCCTTTTTGATTTCTTAGTTGTTTCTACTTCTGTTTTTAGGTCCAGGATGGTTTTGCTCAGTTCCATCATTTTTTTGTCTGTGTTTTCCTGTAATTCTTTAAGAGATTTTTGTGTTTCCTCTTTCATGACTTCTGCCTGTTGACTCAAGTTCTCCTGCATTTCTTTAAGTTTTTTTTGCCTTTCTTCTTTATTGGCTTCTATCTCTTGGGCCTTATTCTCCTGCATTTCTTTAAGTGTTTTTTGTGTTTCCATTATACGGGTTTCTAGCTTATTCATGTTCCTCTGTATTTCTTTAAGAGATTCATTCATGTCCTTTTTGTGTTCTTCTAGCAGCATCATGAACAGTGATTTTAAATCCAAATCTTGTTTCTCTGGTGTGTTGGCATAACCAGGACTTGCTGATGTTGGAGAGTTTGGTTCAGATGCTGCCATATTGCCTAGATTTCTGTTAGTAGCGTTCCTGCGTTTGCCCTTTGCCATCATGTTCTCTGGAGCTAATTGGTCTTGTCTCTGGCTGGTGTTTCAGCCTCTGAGAACCCTGCTATGTCCGCCTCGGGCTATGCCTGTTAGCCTGTTTGGTTTTGCCTGCTAGGTCTCTCTGGCTTCCCTTAGGCAAAATGGCAGTGGTGCGCGTGCGCCGGCGGGGGGAGGGGTGAAGCTCCTGGCCGGGTTTGCACCCTGGTGGCCCCCCGATCAGCCCAGGGCCTGGGTGCAGGCCAACGCCCTTCGGGCTTAGACCCCCGCGATGTTGGTCTCGGGTTATATTTGAGTACCTCAGTCTGATTTCTCTGGCGACCGAGAATCAATATGGTGGCCTCGTATCTGACTGGCAGGAGGCAGAGTTCTGATGTGGCTTCTGTGTGGTGAAAGGCGCCGTAAATCCTCCACTGCTCGCAGCCTGGCTGACCAGAGATGGCCAGTGGTCGTGGGCGCAGGGTCTGCCTGGACCCTGTCCGCTTGGTTCTACTGCTGATGGCCCTTCCTCTGGAGCAGCTGCTGCTGCCGCAAAAACAATTCTTAACAATAAAAGAATGTGTGGGGCAATCACTACCCATGAGCTAAAACTATACTACAGGTCAATAGTGATAAAAACTGCATGGTATTGCTACATCACAGACAGGTTGATCAATGAAACTGAATGGAAATCTAAGAAATATAACTTCACGCTTATGCACACTATTAAACGGTCACAGAGTTATAGAGCTTGTGAACCACAGATTTAAGATGGTCAAGCAAATTTTAATTCATGTTAGGAGCAAACCATTATCTTTGTGAGTTTTGGGCAAGTGGTCTGCTAACTTAGTCTGAAATATGTGGGTAACATGCCCACATTTTGAATAGATTTTAAAAGTAAAGAATTCTAGGTGCTAAAAATTATGCATAATTTTTAGAGCACATTGTTTGTTTGCAAAGACTCAGGATTTAATCCACTGTTATCCTTATATGGTGTCAAGAAATAAATTTAGATTTTGAGATACACAAAATTTTCAAAATGTGGTGGGAAGAGTTTAAAGGACACTTTTCATAATTTTGGATAAGAAGGTAGAGAATAATGGTTAGAGTGATGTCACAATTAACTTATGGTTCTAGAGGAACAAGAATTTTATTGGTCAATATAATCATGTTACACATTGCACATAATGTGAAGCAGTGTCAAGGATTCGCCCACATGATGCTGACCTCAGACTCAGAGAACTAATTGGGTATTTAGCAGGACAGACATCAAGATGGGTCACATTTAGCTATGCCATGGTTTCTGCTGATTGCTGTTTCAGGACTTCAGTTGAAATAAGAACAGTACTGAAAGATTTGAAAATGTGAAAATTTATGAGGAATGTTGTGGTATGAAGTTTTATGTGGCAGACAAACTGTGTGAAATTCCTGTCATCTGAAACTGTTAGAAATCAATGCCACCAGAAAGACATTGCATAGTCAGCACTGGGAGAAATGAAAAGGTCCTTAAAGGAAAAAACACCACTGGTTGAAGTAATTAATATGATTTAGAAATAAGAATTTAGAGAAAAAGCCCCAGGACCATCACATGATTTGGTGAATAGAGTGTCCTTATTGCAAAATGTGAGAGATTTCAATAGGAAAAATTAATAATTTAAGTCAGTGGAAACAATAAGAGCTAATGCAATCATATCTCAACGTAATGATTGTTTTCAAAAGGGTTTTCTAAAGTTATATTACAAATGTTTACTTATTTTGGGGACTGGAAATGCACTAGTCCAACTTCAGAAAATCAATTCCTTACTTCATCATGGGGTTCCAGGGAATTAAGCTCAGAATATAATACCTGCTGAGAAGAAGCCATACCCACAAAGCCATCACAGGAAAAACATGTGACCTAATATGTGATGGTCAGAACGGTAGAGATCCAGTAAAATTCAGTTTAGATGAAGAATCATGTGAACTATGTTTTAAGTAAATATTTGCCCCTGTGGTGTCTTTCATCCCTGGTATGAGGAAGTGTGTTTAATTCTGGCCTAAACAAAACAATGTAGCACTTGTTTATAAAGATCACTATTAGAATGCTTGCACTGGAAGCCAGGATAGAGAACATTTCCATAGCTACCCTGACCTTCCCAGTGGTGCTGTGGTAGACAGGGAGGAACGTGACCCAAACACTGCAGAACACAAGCATGCTGAAAGCCATGGACTTGGATTCATTAAATGTGTCAGGAAGGTTCCTGGACAAGAAAGCCATGAGGTAACTACCCAAGGCCATGACTCCCAGGTAGGCCAGAGCACAGTGGAAGGCAACATCTGAGCCCTTGTTGCAAAGTATGATGATGTGTCCCTGTTCAGAGTGAGCATCCATGTCAATAAATGGAGGGCATGTTCCCAGCCATATGCCAGAGAGAAGTACTTGTATCAGAGTGCAAGCTGGAATGACACACTTAGGGACCTGTGATATCTGCAACCATCTGATCTTTCTTCCTGGAGCTGTAATCTTGAAGGCCATAACTACAGTGATGGTTTTGGCCAACACAGTGGATAGAGTCACGGTGAACAGAAGTCCAAACACGTTCTGTTGCAGTATACATGTGGCTGTGTGTGGAAGACCAAGGAAGAGCAATGGACAGAGGAAACAGAGGGTCAGAGTGATGATCAGGATATAACTGAGAGATCTGTTATTGGCCTTGACTATTGGAGTGTCTCTGTGGTTTACAAAGACCCCAATAACAAGAGCTGTGAGAGTAGAAAATCCAAAGGACACGAATGTGAGTCCCTTCCCCAAGGGATCATCATAGGCCAGAAAGGTGACAGTTTTCTCCAGGCAGTGTGTCTTCTCTGCATTTGCATAATGAGTTTCTGGACAGTGCACACACTGATCCATACCTGGTGGAAATGAAGTTGATCATGAATGCATGGTCAAGTTTCCCTTTACCCTACTACATTTTATGCTTCAAACTCATTGGATTGTTATTGCAACCATGTTCCCTTGCCACTTTTGGTATGGAGATATGAGTATTCTAAAGTAAATAATTACACAAGTTAAGGTTTATACTTCTTTCCAAAAACCCCATGAAGAGTATCCTTTTCTGGAGAATATGGTATTTTTCACATTATACATTATAAGTATATCACTGAGGAAACTATGCAGGAACTGGAGGGAGGATAAGGAGGTACGAACTGAAGGTGAGTCCACTGGGGTGAGGTGCTGCCTCTGACCTGCTTTGTTATGTAGCTTGTGATCACCTCCTCAGAGGTGCACCAACCCAGTGAGGCAGCGCAGCCCACAGCAACCACTAAACATGAGGATGTACAAAACTCTTTGCTACAGTCCAGCCCTTCAAAGGATTTTCAATTGTGGTTTTTCTTTTCTTACATAAATCTTGATTGTGTCAAATTGACAATGAAAAAAACCCATAAAATCTCATACCGAGAGCCTATTTATTTTAGTTGTTTATTGAAGTATTCTTATTTTTAGCTTTTTACCTCTCTTTTATTTATATTTTGTAGTACAGTTGAAGCACATATTTTCAAACTAGAAAATACCAAATTACATTGCAATAACTAATTCAATTTTTATAGCAGTTCTCAAAAATATTTCTAAATTTCCAATAGAAGATGCGAATTCAATTTTGAAATAAACATTTTTCATTGAATTTCTTATGTAAAATGATTTTTTAGTCTGGGATATATGACACAAATTCATTTTTATTTATAAAATTTTTTCAGTTTGAAAATATTTTCTTCTCATGTGAAGTTGGTTGGAAACTACTAAATATGTCTTCAAACCATTCCTTATCTTTCCCCAGCCCCTTTCATTTTTGATGAAAGGAAGTTCTCACAGGTATTATAGTGAATATATGGATGTTTGAGAAAAGTTAGTAGGCCTTTTCTCTTTTAACTACTACTGGATTCTGTGATGAAATTTTGGGTAGAGTAGGGGATGTAAGTTCCTTTTCATATTGAGATAATTTCGTGGCTATTTGTTTACTGTTTTGGAAAACTTTTTGAAACATTTCCAGGAAAAGAACTACTTAATAGTTTAATTTATGTTTTCTTTGTTCCTCCAGAATAGATTTTAAGAACTAAATCTTTGTGAATAAAACTCAGAGGAGAAAAATAAATGCTCCTAATATTATTTAATCACATATTTCTTGTCACAAATAACTTTCCGTATTTTTGTAAAGGCTTTATTTCAAAAACTATTTTAGTTTCACTTTTCCTTAAAAGATACAGAAAGACTACATTTACTTCTTTTTACACTCAGTTCTGTATTTGTGTATCTTTCTTATGCTTTCTTAAACTCTCCTGTCAAATAGTTAACATTTTCTCAATGTGACTATTCATGCTAATGTAACAATTTTACATAAATCTGTTCTGCTGTGTTGTTAGATTATATTTGTTGCTGTGTTATACTAGCTTTTAATATTATATCTTATAAACAATATTCATTAATTTATGGCAACTGATCTATAAGACAAAATTTATTTCGTATAAGGCGTATGGTTTGTCTTGAAATATATGTTTATTATATTTCCCTGTATTCAAATTCCTTTGATCAGTAATTTCTTTAACTTTTGAGTGTTCAACATATATGTAGCTGTATTTTTAATCAATGCAATCTGATACTGTGATGTAGGTCTAAACCTTTATTCTATTCCATCCCTCCAAATGTACATATCTCTAAAGTGTCTGAACTTTAGTCTGTAATAAAAAAAAGCATTTTGGGGAGACAGTTGAAGTGGTCCTTCTACAACCACATTAAATTCATAAGTGAAATTTATATGTCTTCAATCTGCATACAGGAACTATAACCGAATTAACAGGCAATTAGGTAGTCTATATGTAGCAGAGAAATACCTTATATAAAATATTTTACATTCAAATAATGGAAATTAATAGATGAGGAAATATAATTATCCAGAAATCTGCACCAGACTTCTATTCTCCCACTACATCTCTGCCCAGGTTCATCAAGCCTGTTGATCCAGAACCAAAACATTTAGATTTCTTTCCTTCTCTAATCTTCCCTGCCCAAAAAACTTTGTCAGGCATGGCTCTGAGGAGATCGTCCCTGCCAGATATAAAATTTTCTGCCAAGTCTCTTGCCATCTTTTTAAGACCTGCTATTCAAGAACCATATAGCCCCAAAATATATACCAGGGGACTATCACACCAAGATCACGGTGGTTAGCCATCATCCCAATATATATCATAACAGGAACATGCAGTGACTAAAACATCTAGATGGCTGTAGGAGTTCTCTAGTGGAGTTTTTTGGGTCACTTAGGTAGACTATCATGTCATCTGCAAATAATGATAGTTTGACTTCTTCCTTTCCAATTTGTATCCCTTTGACCTCCTTATGTTGTCGAATTATTTATTGTTTTATTTATTGTTTTATTATTAAAAAAAATCTAGATGGCTAAAGGCATGAAACTAACTCAAACAACAAAATTCAAGAATATTATGACACCAACAGGGCAAACTTACTCTACAACAGCAAGCCCTGCAAATCTTAACACAACTGAACCACAGTGCCCTTAAATCCAGTCTTATGAAGATGATAGAGGCCGTTAAAGAGGAAAGGAATAAAATGCTTAAAAAAGAAAAGGAAAACACAATCAGACAAATATAGGACTTTACAGATGAAACAAATAAATCTCTTAAAGTAATAGCAGAAACTACAGTTAACCAGGGAAGTAAGTAAAGCTGTTCAGGAAATGAAAGTGGAAATAGAAGCCAGAATGAAAATACAAACCGAGGGTAAACGGCAGATGGAAAACCTAAAGAAGCTTACAGAACAACAAATGCAAGTATCACCAATAAGATAAAAGGATGTAGGAGAGCATCTCAGGCATACAAAAATAGAAACTGGCACATCAGTAAAAGAAAATGTAACGCTAAAATATCCCTGAAACAAAACAGCCAAGAAATCTGGAATACAAGGAAAACAAGTAACCTTAGAATGATCGGAATAGTAGAAGGTAAAGAGTCCCAGATCCCAGGGTGAGAAAGTATTTTCAACAAAATTATATTAGAATAAATCACAATGTAAAGAGAGAAATACCTATAAACATAAAAGATGCTTGTGTAACACAAAATAGAGTGAGCCAGAAAAGTCCTCCCTCAACAAAATAATGAAAATGCAGAATGTAGAGGACTAAGAAAGACTAAGCACTGAGGGAAAAGACCAGGTATCATTCCATGGCAGACCTGTTAGAATTGTGCATTTTCAATAGATTCTTTAAAAACTGAAGGGCCTGGACAAATATCTTAAAACCTATGAAAACATCACACATGCCAACCTAGAGTCCTATAACCAGCAAAGCTGTCAATCACAATAGATGGAGTAAGCAACCATAATTCAAGACAAGTCTGGATTTAAACAATATCTATCCAAAAATCCATTCCTAAAACAAAATGCTAGAATGAAAACTCCAACAGAAAGATGATAGCTAATTTGAAGGAAACACAAGAAATAGGTAATTCCATACAAGGAAAATCAATTTAAACACACACAAACCCATATACACACAACACCAACATCAAATAATAGGGATGAACAAACACTGATCATTAATATTTCTCACCATCTATGGATTCAATTTCTCAATAAATGACACAGACTAACCGAACAAGTACAAAAACAGGAACTCTCTGTACTGGCTGGTTTTGTGTGTCAACCTGACACAGGTTGTACTGACACAGAGACAGGTGCTTCATTTGAGAAAATGGCTCCATGAGATCCAGCTGTGGGGCATTTTCTCAATTAGTGATTACAGGGAAGGGTCCCTTGTCAGTGTTGCCATCCCTGGGCTGGTAGTCTTGCTTTCCATAAGAAAGCAGGCCAAGAAAGCCAGGGATGCTAGCCCGAAAGTAACATCCCTCCATGGCCTCTGCATCAGCTCCTGCTTCCTGACCTGCTTGAGTTCCAGTCCTGACTTCCTTTAGTGATGAACAGCAGTGTGGAAGTGTAAGCTGAATAAACCCTTTTCTCCCTAACTTCCTTCATGGTCATGATGTTTGTGCAGGAATAGAAACCCTGACTAAGATGCTTTCATTTTGCTGTATAAAACAAACAACTCAGCAATACCAATAGACATTACCTTAGAGTAAGTTCTGAAAAAAAAATCCAGGACAAAAAGCCCTAGAAGTAAGCTGAAATAATCATTCTTATACTTATTAAAATAAACTTCCAACTAAAATTAATAAAAGGAGATGGGAATGGATAATTCATACTCAGCAAAGGAAAAATCTACTAAGATGATATTTCAATTCTCAACATGCATGCCTCCAGTTCAAAGGCATGAACATTTGTAAATGAAACATTGATAAAGCTTGAACCACATGTCAAACTCTGATCACTACTAGTGGTTAATTTCAACGCCCTGTTTTCACCAATTGACATGTTATTTAGTCAGAAACTAAACAGAGAAATAACAAAACTTACAGACATTATGAATCAAATGCACTTAAAAGGCATCTAGAGAATATTTCACACAAACACAAAAGAATATACTGTCTTCTCAGCACCTAATGGATTCTTCCCCCCAATATTTACCAGATAATCAGTCACAAAGCATCCTTCATGGATACAAGAAAATTGAAACATCATTTTTTCTGTTATGAGAGAACCTTGGAGGAAATTTGGACTTCAACAACAGAAATACCATGAAACCTAAACACTCATGAAAACTGAAGAACTCATTACTCAATGATCTCTGGATTAGGGGAGAAATAAAGAAATTTTTAGATTTCAATAAAAACAAAGCACAGCAAACCCAAATTCTTGGGAAACAGTAAAAATAGTGCTAAGAGGAAGGATCACTGCACTGAGTGTCTTTATAAAGAATTTAATTTGAAAATTCTCAAAAGATTAATTTAAGCATATATGTGAGAGCTCTAGAAAAATGAAATACCAGGAAGAGGAGGCAAGAAGAGGAAATAATCAAATCAGGGCTCTGAAGTCCCATTTGCCAATTCTTTATCTTAGAGCATAAGTCATTGGTGCTCTGTTCAGGGAATTTTCCCCTGTGTCCATGTGCTCGAGGCTCTTCCACACTTCCTCTTCTATTAGTTTCAGTGGATCTGGTTTGATGTGGAGGTCATTGATCCAATTGAACTTGAGCTTTGTACAAGGAGATAATAATGGATCAATTTGCATTCTTCTGCAAGCTGATCACCAGTTAATCCATAACCATTTGATGAAATGATAATCTTTATCTCACTGGATGGTTTTACCTACTTTGTCAAACATCAAGTGACCATAGGTGTGTTGTTTCATTTCTGGGTCTTCAATTCCATTGCACTGAATTACCAGTCTGTCACTGTACCAGTTTACCATTCACTTTTTAAACACTGTTGCTCTGTAGTACAGTTTGAGGTCCAGGATGCTGGATTCCCACAGAAGTTCTTTTATTTTTGAGAATCATTTTTACTATCCTGGGTTTTTTGTTATGCCAGATGAATTTGAGAATTGCTCTTTCTAACTCTGAAAAATTGAGTTGGAATTTGGATGGGGACAGCATTTAATCTGTATATTGCTTTTGACAAGATGGTCATTTTTACTATATTAATCCTGCCAATCCACAAGCATGGGAGATCTTTCCATCTTCTGAGGTCTTCTTCAATTTCTTTCTTCAGTGACTTGAAGTTCTTGTCATACAGATCTTTGACTTGTTTGGTTAGAGTCACATCAAGATACTTTATATTGTTGGTGATTACTGTGTAGGATGTTATTTTTGTAATTTCTTTCTCTTACTGAGAAACACCTAAAGAAATGTTCAAGATCCTTAGTCATCAGGGAAATGCAAATCAAAACAACCCTGAATTTCTGCCTTACCCCAGTAAGAATGGCTAAGATCAAAAACTCAAGTGACAGCAGGTGCTGGCAAGGATGTGGAGAAAGAGGATCACCCCCCCCCCCACTGCTGGTGGGACTGCAAGCTGGTACAACCACTCTGAAGTCAGTTTGCTGTTTCCTCAGAAAATTGGACATAGTATTACCTGATGACCCAGCTTTACCACTGCTGGACATATACCCAGATGATTCTCCAACATGTAATAAGGACACATGCTACACTATGTTCATAGCAGCCAGAAGCTGGGAAGAACCTACATGTTCCTCAACACTGGAATGGATACAGAAAATGTGGTACATTTACACAATAGAATACACAATTCAGCTATTAAAAACAATGAATTTATTAATTTTGAAATTCTTAGGGAAATGAATGGAAGCAGAAGATATCATCCCAAGTGAGATAACCCAATCACAAAAGAACACACATGGTATGTGCTCACTGATAAGTGGATATTAGCCTAGAAGCTCAGAATACCTAAGATACAATTCCCAGACCAAACAAAGCTCAAGAAGAAGGAAGATCAAAGTATGAATACTTTGGTCCTTCTTAGAAGGGGGCACAAAGTGACCATGGGAGGAGATAAAGAGACCAAGTGTGAGCAGAGCCTGAATGAAAGACCTTCCAGAGACTGCCCCACAGAGAGATCAATCCCATATACAGTCACCAAACCCAATCACTATTGTGGATGCCAACAAGCACTTGCTGACAGTAGCCCGAAATAGCTGTCTCTTGAGAGGCTCTGCCAGTACCTGACAAATCCAGAGGTGGATGATCTCAGAAAACCACTGAACTGATCATAAGGTCCCCAATGGAGGACCTAGAGAAAGGACCCAAGGAGCTGAAGGAACTTGTAGTCCCATAGAAGCAACAACAATGTGAACCAACCAGAACCCCCCCCAGAGCTCCCAGGGACTAAACCACCAACCAAAGAGTACACATGGAGGAACCCATGGTTCCCGCTTCATATGTAGCAGAGGATGGCCTTGTTGGACATCAAAGGGAGGAGAGTCCCTTGGTCCTGAGAAGATTCGATGCCTCAGTATTGGGGAATGCCAGGACAAGGAAGCATGAGATTGTAGGTTGGTGAGCAGGGGGAGGGGCGATGGAATAGGGCGTTTTCAGAGGGGAAACGAGGAAAGGGGATAACATTTGAAATGTAAGTAAAGAAAATATCTAATCAAACATAAATAAATATATATATATATATATATAAATAAATAAAATCAGAAATGAAAAGGGAGGCAAAAACACAGACAAGAAAAAAAAAGTGTTAGCTTACTTCAAAGCTTATACTCCACAAAACTGGAAAAGCTTAATGAACTGGCTGAATTTCTAAACAAATTCCACACTTACTAAAGTTAAATCAAGATCAGGTATCCTATATAAATATCTGTAAAACCCTAAAAAAAAAAAAAAAAAAAAGAGAAGCAGTCATGAAATGTCTCTTGATTAAAAATACCCTAGAAAATTGGAATACCCAAAACATAATCCACACATCAAATGATGTGCAAGAAGAATGTAGAAGAGGCCCCTAGTTCTGGAAAGACTCAGTGTAGAAGTATAGGGCAAAACCAGAACAGGGAAGTGGGAAGGGGTGTATGGGAGAACAGGGAGAGGGAAGAGGGCTTATGGGACTTTTGGTTAGTGGGGGAACAGAAAAGGGGAAATAATTTGAAATGTAAATAAAAAATATATCAAATAAAAAAAAATACCCAGGGCTAGGTGGTTTTATTTCAAAATTCTCCCAGACTTTTAAAGGAGAGCTAAAACCAATGCTTCACGGATTACTCCACCAAATAGAAACAGGAGCACTGCCAAACTCATTTTATGAGTCCACGGTCAAACTGATACACAAATTTCACAGACTCAACAAACAAAAATAATTTCGGACCTATTTCACTTATGCATATTGATGCCGAAATACTAAAAACAATCTATAAAAATCAAAACTCACAAACCAATTCCAAGAACACATCAAAAATGTCATAAACCATAACTCAGTAGGATTCATCCCTGAGATCCAAAGATGGTTCAATACATGACAATCCTTCTGCCTGATTCACCATAGAAAAAAAACTGAAGAAAAAAAAACATATTGATCATCTCATTAAATGCTGAAGGAAACATTATGAAAATGTGATACCAATTCATTCACAGAAAGGAACCTCCTAGCTTGACAGAGCACTGGAAATCCCAAAAAGCAGCAGAAAGTGTCAGATGCAGATATTTGTACCCAACCAATAGACAGAAGCAGCTGACCCCTCTTGTTGAAATAGTGAAGGTTGAAAGAAGCTGAGGAGAAGAGCGATCCTGTAGGAGGACCAGCAGTCTCAATTAATCTGGACTTATGTGATCTTTCGATCACTGGACCACCAAACAGGCAGCATATACCAGCTCCCAGCACACATACAGTAGAGGACTGATGGGTCAGTGTTATGAGATGATGCACCTAACCATCAAGAGACTGGAGACCTCAGGGAGTTTAGAGGTCAGGAAGGTTGGGGGTCTGGACCTCCATGTGGAGACAGGGGGTGTGAAGGAAGTATGAGATGTTGAACAGTTGGTGAGTAGATGGGGGTGAATAAAATATGGAGTGTAAAAAATTAATTAAAATAAAGAAAATGTGACATCAATTCATTTTTAAAGTATTTGAAAAATCAGGGATATATGTCAAAGATCTAAATTTTACACAAACAACATACAGAAAGCCAGTAGCTAATATCAAATTAAATGGACAGAAACTTAGGTAATTCCACTAAGATCAGGGACAAGACAATGTTGCCCACTCTCACTAATCTATTCAATACAGAGGTTGAAGTTGTAGCTGGAACAGTCAGAGAACTAAAACAGATCAAGTGGCTACAAATTGGAAAGAAAGAAGTCAAAGTATTGCTTTTGACAGATGATATGATAATAAACATAAATAATTCCAAAAATTTCTACCAGAGAACACGTACAACTGATGAACACTCGGGGAGTAGGGGACCAGAAAAGGGGAAATCATTTGAAATGTAAATAAAAAATGTATCGAATAAAATTAATAAAATTAATAAAAAAGAAAAAAGAAATAATAATTAAAGAAATATTAAAAATCAGAAAAAAGTGGCTGAATACAAAATTAACATTAAAAATGCCATACTCCTTCTTTACACAAATGATAAATGAGCTGAGAAAGAAATTAGGGAAACAGATTACTTTACAATATTTACAAATAATATAAATATCTTCATGTAATTCTAGCCATGCAACTGAAAACCTATAAGAAATTATCTTGAAATCACTGAAGAAAACGTTGAGAAAGATATCAGAATATCCAAAGATCTCTCATGCCCTTGAAATTGAAATTAACATAATGTAAATGATTACCAAACCAAAAGTAATCTACGTATTCAATCCAATTCCCATCAAAATTACAATTCTTTACAGACCTTGAAATAGTAATCTTAACTTTATATGGAAAAACAAAATCCCAGCATCACTAAGGGAATCCTGAACTATAACAGAACTTTTGGAGGCAACCCCATCCTTGACCTTAAGTAATAGTAATAAAATCTGCATGATACTAGTCTAGGAACAAACATATTGATCAATGGAATCAATCCTCAAAGCCACATGCCTACAGACACTTAAATTTCTGACAAAAACCCAAAATCATACAATAGGGAAAAAAGAAAGCATCTAAATAATAGTGGTGAGCTAATGGGATGTCTGATGTAGAGGAATGAAAATAGATGTATATCTATCACCCTGAACAAAACTGCAAGTGAAGTGGATCAAAGACGTTAGCATAAAGACTCCAGAGAACCAGGTAATGCTATTAAAAATGAAATACAGAGCTAATAAAAGACTTTCCAAATAAGGAATCTCAAGGGGCTTAGAAGCTCCTAGTGAATTGTTCAACATTCTTAGTCATCAGGGAAATGTAAATCAAAATGACCCTCAGATTCCACCACACACCCTTTAGAATAACTAAAATCAAACTCTCAGGTGACAGCAAATGCTGGTAAGGATGTGGAGAAAGAGGCAAACTCTACTATTGCTGGTGGGAATGGAAGCTGGTAAAACCACTCTTGAAATCAGTGTGATAGTTTCTCAGAAAATTGTAAATAGTACTACCTGAGGATCCAGTTACACCACTCCTGGGCATATATCCAAAAGACTCTCCAATATGATCATATCAGCCTTTTTTATAATAGCCAGAACTTGAAACAACCCAGATGCCCATCAATGAAAGAATGGATACAATACTTTTCATGCAAATACGCAATGGAGTGCTATTTAGCTATTAGAAATGGCAACTTTGAGTTTTGCATTCAAATGGATGGAAGTAGAAAATACCATCCTCACTGAAAATGTTGAGCAGCAAAAGAACATGAAACATATGTACTAGTCTCTCATAGTGATGTGGCTATTAGGCAAAAGGCTTGTAATACCCACCATACAATGGACAAACAATGAAGATCAAGCTGAAAGAAGACCAAATTGTGGATCCTTCAGTCCTACTTAGAAGATGGAAGAAAATAATAATGGGAGCTAGAGGGAGAAAATTGGTTGACAGAGCAGAGGATGAGGAGAAAAGAGTGTCAGGATACAATTCACAGACTAAATGAAGCTCAAGAGGATAGAAGAACAAATTATAGATACTCTAGTCCTTCTTAGTAGGGGGAACTAAATACCCACAGGAGGAGATACAGAGACAAAGTGTAGATCAGAGACTGAGGGAGAGATAAACCAGAGACTGCTCCACCTAGGGATCCATCTCATATACATTTACAAAACCTGGAGACTATTGTGGATGCCAACAAGTGCTTGCTGATAGGAGCTTGATATAGCTGTCACCTGGGAGGCTCTTCCAGTGATTGACAAATATAGAGGTGGATGCTCTCAGCCAACCATTGAACTGAGCACAATGGACGAACTAGAGAAGAGACCCAAGGAGCTGAAGGGGTTGCAGCGCCATAGGAAGAACAACAATATGAACCACCCAGCTCCCCCAGAGCTCCCAGGGACTGAACCATCAACCATAGAGTACACAGGGATGGACCCATGGCTCCAGATATATAAGAAGCAGAGGATGGCCTAGTTGGACATCAAAGGGAGGAGAGGCCCTTGGTCCTGAGAAAGCTAGATGCCCCAGTATAGGGGAACCCCAAGACAGGGAAGTGAGAGTTCGTGGAATGGTGAGCAGGGGGAAGGAGGAGGAGTTAGGGGATTTTCGGGGGGAAATCAGGAATGGGGACGACATTTGAAATGTAAATAAAGAATATAACTAATAATTATAAAAGTGCTTGCTCAGAGGAGCCAGATACAGATGTCTACTGACAGAGCCTGAGAAATACAGATGGGGATGCTCACAGCCAATCATTGGACTGAGCACAAGAATCCCAATGGAGGAGTTAGAAGAAGGCCTGCAGGAGCTGAAGGGGTTGCAACTCCATAGGAAGAACAGTATCAACCAACCAGAACACATGGAGAGAACCATGGGTACGGCTGCATATGCACCAGAAGATTATCTTATCTGGCATCAGTGGGAGGGGAGCCCTTTAGTCCTGTGGAGGGTGGATGACGCAGCGGTGGAGAATGCTAGGGCTCTGAAGGAGGAAGGTGTTGTGTGGGTGGGGGTGGCATCATCATAGAAGCAGGAGGGATGGGATTGGAGGGTTGCTGAAGGCAAAACAGGAAGGGAGATAATATTTGAAATGTAAACAAATAAAACAAACAATAAAAAATTTTAAAGAAAGAGCATAGACTTAAAGATTTAGTTGCGAATCTGAAGTAATGTAATTGCCACGTAGTTCTCTTGTTTAGTTTTTTTTCATTACTTAGTTTTGTCAGTGCGCCATAGGGAGGATGTAAAATCCTCTGATCGACTTGTCCTTCACCTGTCTCATTGGAAATCTCATTGTCTGGGCAAGGACTGCAGTCAAAGCAACAGGTAGGCCTTCCCTCCAGAACAACTTTCCTGAATCCAGGACTGCAGCTCTCACTGCAGACAGACCGAGGAATCTGAAAAATATTTAATACAAGATACAAAATGCTTAGCTCCTAATCAGTGCCCAAGTACATATTTTATAATGGAAGGTGTATTAATTAAAATTTATATTTAAAAACGTACAAACGTGCTATTGAATGAAAAGTGGAAATGAAGTTTGGCCAGCAACAGCGATCGCTTTCCTCCTGCTGAATGTGGACAGAATCTGCCCAATTTCCTCACATCACTGCTGTCCTGATTCCCTGCCATGATGAACTTCACCCTCCAACTGCGATGTTCTGAAGACAATCCTACTTTCCTCGCATTGGTTTTGTTGCCATTTTTCCAAGATGAGACTTAAGAATAAAGGGACATCCTCTCAGTTTGTTGTGTGTCTGCCAAAGGCTTAAAAGCAAAGGCCTCCAGAAAACTGACTGTGACTGCCTTTCTAGTTGTCTTAGTTGTGGTTTCTATTGTGATCAAACACCATGCCAATAGTAAACTGAGGACAGACATGTTTCTCATCAATGGAAATAAGGACAGGAGTTAAAGCAGGAAACTGGAAAATTAATAGAAATGGAGAACATGCAGTATTTCTGTTTACTATCCTGCTAATCATGGGTTTCTCACCCATGATTTTTAAACAACTTAGGACCACCTGACACCACTCCATTTTATGTGTCATTGCGATTATTTTTTCACTAATTGTTTTATTAATTTCACATACAGGATGCTACCTCTCCTAGTCCACACCCTAACACTCCTCCCCCTGGCCTGCTGTGCTGAGAGGGTGTGGGCCCCCTGGATTTACTGCCACTCTGCCACATCATGTCTCTACAGGATTAGCTTCATACTCTCCCACTCTGGCCAAGGAAGGCAGCTAAGTTGTGGAGTGAGTCCCACAGATAGCTTAAGGACAGCCCCCACTTCAGCTTTTTGGAACAAACATGGAGTTTGAGCTGCACATCTACTACATATTTTGAGGGTGTTGAGACTATGTCTATCTCATGTATGACCTTTGATTGGTGGATTATTTTGTCAGAGCCCCCAAGGGTTGAGGTTACTAGACTCTTGGTCTTCCTGTGCAGTTCCTAAACTATCCTCAATCCTTCCATAAGAGACCCTTAGCTCTGTCCAGTGTTAGGCTGTGGATCTCTTCATCTGTGTCTGTCTACTGCTGGGTGAAGCATCTTGGACGACACTTGTGCTAGGTCTTTTTCTGCAAGCATAACAAAATATCATTAACTGTTTCAGGGATTGAGTATTGCCCCAGGATGGATCTCAAATTGGGCCAATTATTGGTTGGCCATTCTATCAATCTCTCTTCCATCCTTGCATTTCTTTTAAATAGGACAGATTTGGGGTCAAAATTTTAGTGTCTGTGTTGTTGTCCTTATCCCCCCAAGGCAGGACCAGCATGGCTATAGGAGTTGTTTGTCCTCTTCATGTACTATATCTCCACGGCTATTTTTCTCAGCTATGATCACCTGAATTTTCTACTGGTACCCTTCCTGAAGCCATGTTTCTGACACTTCTTGTGATTCCCCCAAACCCTCCACTGCTGACAGCTACAGATTGCCTTTCATTCTTCTAATTCTCCCAACACCTGATACTGAGACCACCATTCCCTACCACCTTCCCTCTCACACCCAAGTCCTTCCTCCATCTACCAATTATGACTATTTAAAAACCACTTCTAAGTGAGATTCAAGTATGCTTCCTTCAGTATCCTGCTTTATTTAGCTTCACTGGATCTGTGGACTGAATCAGAGCTATCATGTACTTTATGACTAATGTCCTCTCAAGAGTGAGCAAATACAGTGCATGCCTTTTGGGTCTGGGTTACCTTATTGAGGAGGATATTTTCTAGTTCCATCCGTTTTCCTTGAAAATTTATAATGGCCAAGTGTTTTAATAGCTGAATAGTAGACCACTATGTGAATGAACCACATTTTCTGAATCTGTTTTTCTATTGAGGCCTATCTGCATTTTTTCCAGTTTCTGGCTATTATGGATAAGGATGCTATAAAGATAGTAGAGCAAGTGTCTTTCTGATATGGTAGAGCAGTTTTGGTTATATGCCCAGAAGCAGTATATATACACTTCTTCACGTAGTACAATTTCAAGTTTTCTGAGAAAATGCCAGATTGTTTTCCTGTGTGATTGTACAAGTTTGCAATCACACCAGAAAGAGAGGAGTGCTGCCCTTTATCTATATCCTTACTACCATATGCTATCTCTTGAGTATTTCTTTTTATTTTAGCCATTTTGATTGGTGTAAGATGATTTCTCAGGGTCATTTTCACTTGCATTTCCCTGATGACTATGGTTGTTGAACATTTCTTTAACTGATTCTAAGACATTCAAGGCTCCTCTTTTGAGAATTCTCTATTTAGTTCTTTACCACATTTTAAAAATTTTGTTATTAGCTTTTCAAAATAAGGAATCTAATTTCTTGAATTACTCATTATTTAGAATATTAGACTTCTACTGAATGTAATGTTAATGAAGATCTTTTCACAGTCTATCAGCTGCCACTTTTGTCCTATTGATAATGTCCTTTGCCTTATGGAAGCATTTCAGGTTCAGTTATCAATGGTTTCATGATCCGTCCAGGAAATTGTCTTCTCTGCCAATGGGTTCAAAGCTATTTCACACTTTCTCTTCTATTAGACTCTGTGTATATTGGTATTATGTTAAGGTTTGTTTTTATTTATTTATTTATTTTATTTACATTGCAAATGATTTCCCCTTTTCTGGGTCCCCACTCCCCGCAAGTCCAATAAGCCCTCTTCTGTCCCCTTATTCTTCCATCTACCCCTTCCCACTTCCCTGTTCTGGAATTCTCCTATACTCTTGCACTGTGTCTTTCCAGAACCAGGGCCCACTCCTCCATTCTTTTTAGACATCATTTAATTTGTGGATTATGTCCTGAGTATTCAAAGTTTCTAGGCTAACATCCACTTATCTGTGAGTGCATACCATGATTGATCTTTTGAGACTGGGTTACCTCACTTAGTATGATGTTCTCCATCTCCATCCATTTGTCTAAGAATTTCATGAATTCATTGTTTCTAATGGCTGAATAGTACTCCATTGTGTAAATATACCACATTTTTAGTATCCATTCCTCCGTTGAAGGACATCTAGGCTCTTTCCAGCTTCTGGCTACTACAAATAGGGCTGCTATCAACATAGTCGAGCATGTGTCCTTATTGCATGCTGAAGAATCCTCTGGATATATGCCCAGTAGTGGTATAACAGAGTCCTCAGGAAGTGACATGCCCAGTTTTCTGAGGAACCGCCAGACTGATTTCTAAAGTGGTTTCACCATCTTGCAATCCCACCAGCAGTGGAGGAGTGTTCCTCTTTCTCCACATCCTCGCCAACACCTGCTGTCTCCTGAGTTTTTGACCTTAGTCATTCTGACTGGTGTGAGGTGAAGATTAACGGAACAACTGAAAACCCTGGAACAAGAAGAAGCTAATTCACCCAGGAGGAGGAGAAGACAGGAAATCATCAAACTCAGGGCCGAAATCAATCAAGTAGAAACCACAAGAATCATACAAAGAATCAACAAGACCAAAAGCTGGTTCTTTGAAAAAATCAACAAGATAGATAAACCCTTAGCCAGACTAGCCAAAGGGCACAGAGAAAGTATCTAAATTAACAAAATTAGAAATGAAAACGGAGATATCACAACAGAAACCGAGGAAATTCAAAAAATCATCAGATCCTACTACAAAAACCTGTACTCAACACAACTGGAGAATCTGGAGGAAATGGACATTTTCTTAGACAGATACCAGTTACCAAAATTAAACCAGGATCAAATAGACCATCTAAACAGACCCATAACCCCTAAAGAAATAGAAGGGGTCATAGATAGGCTTCCAACCAATAAAAGCACAGGACCAGATGGTTTCAGTGCAGAATTCTATCAGACCTTCAAAGAAGACTTAACACCAATACTCTTCAAACTCTTCCACCAAATAGAAACAAAAAGAACACTACCAAACTCCTTCTTCGAAGCCACTATTACGCTGATACCAAAACCACACAAAGACCCAACTAAGAAAGAGAATTTCAGGCCAATCTCCCTTATGAACATCGATGCAAAAATACTAAATAAAATTTTTGCCCACTGAATCCAAGAACACATCAAAACGATCATCCACCATGATCAAGTAGGCTTCATCCCAGGGATGCAGGGATGGTTCAATATACGGAAATCTATAAATGCTATCCACTACATAAACAAATTCAAAGAAAAAAAACCACATGATCATTTCATTAGATGCTGAAAAAGCATTTGACAAAATTCAGCATCCTTTCATGCTAAAAATCTTGGAAAAGACAGGAATACAAGGCCCATATCTAAACATAGTAAAAGCAATATACAGCAAACCGGTAGCCAACTTCAAACTAAATGGAGAGAAACTTGAGGCAATCCCACTAAAATCAGGGACTAGACAAGGCTGCCCCCTCTCTCCATATCTTTTCAATATGTTAAGGTTTTTGATGCACTTGGTCTTGGGTGTCTTCAGAGTGATAAATATTGGTCTATTTGCCTTCTTCTATAAGCATATATTCAGTAGGAGAGATATCATTTGTTGAAGATGCTTTCTTTCTTTTTCCATTGTAAGGTTTGGCTTCTGTCAAAAATCAAGTGTCCGTAAATGTACTACAGGGAGCTGATTTCATTCCACTGATCAACTACTTTCATTTTATAGGAAACTATAAAGGTTTTATACCATTGCTCAGTATTACATTTTGAGGGCAAGGATGGTGATTTCTCCCAAAGTTCTTTTATTGTTCAGGTTCATTTAACTATCCTTGGTTCTTGTTTTTTCCATATGAAGTTGAGAATTGCTCTTTGAAGGTCTGTAAATAATTGTGTGAGAATTTTCATAGGAATTACACTGTATCTGTAGATTCCTTTATTAAATTTGTAAAATTTAGGTAACACTCTAAATTTCCAATTTTCACTAGATTAATCAAATTCATCCATGAGAATGAAAGAGGTTTCCATCTTCTCACATCTTCTTCAATTTATTTCTTCAAGGACTTGAATTTGTTTTCATACACGTCTTTGATTTCCTTGGTTAGAGATACATCAAAATAGTTTACATTATTTGTGGTTATTATTGGTAAGGGTGGTTTTTTCACTAATTTCTTTCTAATCCCATTTTTTTAATAAATTAGGGAAATATCTCCCATAGTAATGGTCCCTCATACTACCATGTTTTATGATAATACTCGACAGGTTTTCCTTGATGAAAGAAGATCAGAAATACTATCTATACTAAGATTCCTCTTCTCAGGGAAGTTCAATTTGTGTTATTTTGAAAAAAATTTACCTTGGACTCTAGAAGTTAATGTAAACAGCTTGATATCTCTTATGTTACAATGATATCAGAAAGTACTAACTGATAACCTTTCTTTAAAGGTCAAAATAATTAGATAATTTAAAAATATTTAAAACACTTCCACAAGAATGAGCGATCAGTAAAACTCTTAATAATAATAGTTATGAGTGTATTGATGGGGTAATTATTAACAACCAAGATTTACTACATCAAGAAGCATATAAGATTTACTTAGAATCACACCTCTGTAAATCCTATGGGCCAGTTAATCATGTATTCAGATATCATCAGCTGTTCCCCCTTGGAAGCACTAGGAACAAATGTACCCACTTTCACCAATAGTGAAAGACCTGATGGAAAGTTCCAAACGCTGTGAATATCATACTCTGGATCAGCCATCCTTTTCCAGTCCAGAACCACAGGGTCACCTACAGAGTTTTTGAATTGAATAGTCTTCAGAAAAGGGTGAAGCTGAAAGATATGAGAAATCGTATGATGAAGTTGAAGTTATGGATTTATAATTTAATTATGAATAAGGAGTTATTTCCTGACAATAAGGTATGATGTTAACACTGTTTTAATTAATCATCTATGGGATTGAACACAACAAAAGAAACCTTAGGAGAAAATAAATATAATTTATTTCTTAAATGTCAGTTTGCATAGAAAATGCCAGGCCAAGAAGAACCAAATGATCAAAAATAATACAGCAAACAAGTCACAACTTTTTATCCCTTTTCAAAAGATTGAAACTACTTCATTTCTATCACTATTATCTAATAGAATAAAATATAATTCCAAGAATCTATAAAATGCTACAAAAGACCCTATTACTTTGCCATGGTTGAAAAAAAAACTATCTTATTACTCTTCCAAGTACTACTAAATGTTCAAGGAGTATGGAGTGAACAGATCTCAACTTCTTTGAAAAACTAGGTATATCCTTATATTTCCGGACATTTTCACAGCCTCAATGTTTAAGATGAGGTTATTTGAGTTTGGTGGATAGTAGGAGTGGGCTGATTATGGCACATACTTATGCTAATGGCATACAGGAATTTTGTATATATTTTGTGTAAAATGAACTTGAAAACCTGGAATTTTTTCTTCTTTCTTTTTTCTTTTTGTTCTGGTTTATTTGCAAGAATGAGAACATGCATTTCAAACAATCAAATGTTTTATAAACTTAGCAACATAGAATACAATGGCAGTTTTCAAACTAGAAAGCATAGCTTAACATGAATTGGTAGCCATGATTTACATGTATGTTGACTTCTATGAAACCCAGAGATACACAGTTGTCCTGTATGCTTCACTGACTTAAAGAGTGCTTATAGTTCCTATGAATAAAAAGTCACACAACATTTCCCTAGATCCAATGACCTAACACAAAAAGTCGCCTGACACATGTCTCTCAAGACAGCTTAACAGGGTAACCCCAGGAGACCCAGCAGCTTGGCACTTGGATTTGGATTGCAGATGCAGTCATATTGACAACTATGACTACCCATCACAACTAACTGTATGTCATGCTGTGAAACAACAAATTATTCTTATTTATCTAAAGTGGGGTATCCTCTAAACAACATTTTCATTGCCTTTACCCTATAATCACATTTTATTGGCAATTCCCATTCTACTTTCTAATACTACTCTAGAATTTGGATCTACATTTCCTTTTTATAGGTTTTGTATGCTTTTCAATGTAATTATTCAGTTCCATCCTGATTGCAGTTCCTCTTTTTAGACTAATCCATCTCACCACCCAACCCCCATCATCTTCTCTGAGATGGTGGAGCATCCCCTGGGTATTCCCAACTCTAAGACATGAAGATTCCTCAGGGATCGGCACATTAATGAAAGTCTTGGTTTTTCTACTGAGAAATTATCAAGACAAATATCTGTGCTATTTTTTTGTTTGCTGGGGGGTTTTGGTTCTTTTTCAAGACAGGGTTTCTCTGTGTAGTCCTAACTGTCCTGGAACTCACTCTGTAGACCAAATTGATCTCGAACTCAGAAATCTGCCTACTTCTGCCTCCCAAGTGCTGGGATTAGAGGCATGTGCCACCATGCCCAGCTATCTCTGCTATTTCTACAAAAAAGAAGAATTAGTCTGTTGAACAGAATCTTCTACAGGCCACTTATCATATACATAGACATTGAACTATATTGATATGTAGGCACTGAAATATGCACTATGTCTTATAGGTTATTGAATGGAAAAATAATATAGTATTACTAGTTTGAGAGCTTTTCATGCATCTATTGGTGAATTTAAAATACAAAGAAAGGCACATTACCTGCCAGGGGGATATCAGAGTCCTATCAATATTTGCCTGTGGTTGAACTTGTATTTGATTGAGATTCTTCTCATGGAGACTGTGGGCCACTGCATGCACAGCATTGTACACATTGTAACTCTCTTCAGTCATGACCATTTCAAAAAGATTCCTTGGCAACAATCCCAAAGAGGCATTGGGCAGACAGTTTTCAATGATTTTACGTGCAGAATGCAATCTTGAGCAATTGAAAAGAAGCATCCACAAGATATGAAGAAAAGTATCTTCTGGGTACTTAACAGGATTGGCTTCCTGCATAAATTTTATGAAACCAACAATCTCCCCATGATGGGGTGAAAAAGTGAGAGCCCCATGGGATAAATGTAACACTGTATATGGATGAATACTTGGGCTAATCCAGTTTTTATTCATAACCCAGATTTTATTCATTGTGTACTTTCTATGGATATTTACTATTATAGTTAATAGGAAATTATTGTGTTCATAAATTACAATCACATCTGCAGATGACTCTAGAGTACGCATCTGATCATATCTTAGCAAATAATATATTGGTTCTCCCACATATGATACTGTTTCCACAAAAGCTATGCAGGCTTTGTTCTTTTCCATCTCCATTCTAAAATCTGATGCAAACTTAGAACCTTTGTGGTCATCTGTGATGAGCAGTCCCACCCAGGTCCAGCTGAAATGAAGCATCAAAGAGGCAATACCACAGAACATAGCCGTGTCTTTGGGGGCTACCTGGAACACAGATGTAAACTGATTTGTGTCAATCTCTGCATGATCAAAAGCCCAACAGTAAGCTGAAAGGAAATCAGTATTTTAAAAAGGAGAACAATAAATGCCATGTAAATAGTCTTAGTCTTAAAAACCCGATTTAAGTTATAAAGTTGATACTCTGCTCAATAGTTCTTAATGTCACATCTCACCTCCTGAGTGTTTCCAGAAAAATTATTGAAAACTATTAAAGTTTTAAATTGCCTTGTGTACTGTTCACCCTCCTTACTCTACATCAAAGTAAAAAAAAAAAAAAAAAAACAGACTGTGTCCATACTTGTCTTTCTATTTGCTCTTTAATGCCAATTAATCAAAATCTCTCCTTTTCATTTTGCAAACAGCTAATTCTGAGAAAAGAAAGCTGGCTTCCCACCACTCACATCATGTGCACCTACCTGAGGAAATTTGTAAAGACCCAACAATGTCCCAATGATTTCAGATGATTTCCATGATATTCCAGTAAGTGTAGCAGCCGATTTCCACTTTTTTCTACAATTGTAATTAGGGATAAATATGCTCAAACCTGTGAGCCAATAGAATACACTCTTCAGAATGTTCCTTTCAGCATCTGGGAGATTATATATCTCAAGTCCCAGAGACATGTTTGGTAAAACATGAGGGTTCAAGTTGATTTCATTGATGGCAAATAACATGGCCAAAACAAGTTGGTAGTTTCATATATCCATCCTGCATAGAAGTATCACAGCATTCATATAGGGAACTCATAACTATTATACCTATAACTTTAGAGCAATGGCTTTTATATTCTGAAAGCTTGTGTTTGCTTAGAACACACAGTCCTTCAACAAATTCTTCATTTCAAATGATATGCTGACGAACAAAACTTATTAATTATATATCCAAGAGAGTTTGCTTTCTCTGACTTCCAGATGTGGAAATATAACATAATTCCGTCGTAGAATGAAATATATTTCTTCACAAATCATTCACTGTACTTATCTTCCAGTATGCCAAACTATGAAAAATAGTTTATTTTTCATGAAGCCACCAGATTCATGTGATATACTATTATGAAAGAGCTCACTTTGTGAATTCAGTCTATCTGTGGCAAGATTTGGCTTTTGAAAAACCTGTTCATTTTTGGTTTACCCTGGAAAATAGATGGATGCAACCTTCTCTGTGTGGGCCAGAGATTAAATAACTTTTGCAAGATGGAATGGCTAGAAAGGGAATCATATTGTGTAAACCCTCAGAGCCACTAGGTACCTCATTTGCATGGAAAACTATGTTTTGTGGTGTGTGATCACAAGTCTTATGTCCTTATGTGGAAAATATGGCAAATATCCAATTCAGGAATGTAGTAGGGAGTTAGGAGATGCCTATAATCTCTGGTGGGTGCCTGGGTACCAGAGTGCCAGGGTCTCAGACATACTCAAGCTTACTAGGTTTCTGGCTTTTTCTTCTATCCCAGACTCATCTCCTTAAGAAAACTAGGAGCTGGGTGGCAGTGGCACATGCCTGTAATCCCAGCACTCTGGGAGGCAGAGGCAGGCAGATTTCTGAGTTCGTGGCCAGCCTGGTCTACAGGGTGAGTTCCAGGACAGCCAAGGAACTCTGTCTCAGGGAACAGAGAAACCCGGTCTCAAAAAAAACCAAATCCAAAAAAAGAAAGAAAGAAAGAAAGAAAGAAAGAAAGAAAGAAAGAAAGAAAGAAAGAAAGAAAGAAAGAAAGAAAGATGGAAAGAAAGAAAACTAGGAAAAGGATCAAGATTGTTGGCAAGTTTCTATATTGGCGCACCTTGTATGATGTTTTGTCACTATTATTGGATTGCTGAATTCTAATCTTTCAGGGAGTAAAGCACTGGCTTAGTTGTCAGTTCTTGGTTTTGCTATTTCTACAGACCATCACTGGCTTGATATTTTGTGAACATACATCCTTCCTCACTTGCCTTTTGGATGTAAGATATATCTGACTACATATAGCTGGGAAGAAAGTGAATAGCAAAACTTCCAGGAGATATAGGGATACTTCAAAGCAGAAATCAAAGGGGGGAGTCTTGCTAGCAGGACACTGTGGTTTCTGGATGGACCTGAAGATGAGCAGAGAAGTAAAGTGGACCAGATCCAGGACATAGTGGCAGGTATTACAGTGGAGAGTTTCAAAGTTTTCTGGTAATCTGCCCACCTAAAACTCCTATGCCTTAAAATATTGAAAAGCATCTGTCATTATCTATACCACTGGTGGGTGCATGAGTCTACTACATACAACCTTATTAAACATGCAGAAGCAGGCCTATCTGTAAATTCCAAATGAGTCTGTCTATATCTTGCTTCCAGACAACCCTGGATATACATTAACCCTATCTCAAAGAAAATGAAAAAGTAGAAAAATTTCACTGTGAAATCACAAATATTGTTAAAAGTACCTAAGTTGTCGCTTCTTGACCTTTTGGCTAAGTTAGATGCTCTCCACTAAATGATTCTAAAATACAGGAGAAAGAAAGGAGTCAACATAGTAGGACTTCACTGCTAAAGAGGACAGTCAGGTCTGGAGGTCAGAATAACATATGAACGCCTAGCCTCAAGTGATTTGGTGATTTCTGCTTTTCCTCACTGATGAGCACTCATAGAAGCCCACATAAGCTCTGAAGCTGCAACATTGATAGGATATTTTCCCTGCCCACAAACAACATCTAGTTTCACTTCTGGTTTCTATCCCAGAGCTGAACCTGTGCACCAGCTCTCTATACCAAAATACTGCCAATAGAGAGTTAGTCTCCAAGTAGTGATGACAAACCTATGAGCAGTGATAAGACTAACAATCTGCTCTGAGGGACCTGACCAGAGTCCTCAGATCGCAGGAATCAAGGAGAAGTGTGAGATAGAATCGCTTGGGTTTCAGTCTCTGCCCCGAGTTAACCATGGGCCACAGAGAGAATTCCTCCCAGAGAGAACTGATATCAAAGGAGTGCTGACACGCAGACTTGCAGAAGGGACAAGCCACAATCAGGGACAAGAATACCAACTAACACCAGAGATAACTAGATGGCAAGAGCCAAGGGGAAGTACATAAACAACAGAAACCAAGGCTACTTGTCATCAGCATAACCCACATCTCCCACCACAGCAAGCCCTGGATACACCAACAAACCAGAAATCAAGGCTCTCATTTAAAATCAAATCTCATGATAATGATAGAGGACTGTAAGTACATAAATAACTCCCTTAAAGAAATACAGGAAAATGCAGGAAAACAGGTAGAAAGTGTTAAAGAGGAAACACAAAAATACCTTAAAGAATTATAGGAAAACACAACCAAATAGGTTAAGGAACTGAACAAAACCATCCATGATTAAAAATGGAAATAGAAAGAACAAAGGAAACAAAAGGAGACAACACTGAAGATAGAAAAACTAGGAGAGAGATCAGGACTCATAGATGCAAGCACCTCCGACAGAATACAAAAGATAGAAGAGAGAATCTAAGGTGCAGAAGACACCATAGAAAATATTGACACAACAATCAAAGAAACCACAAAATGAAAAAAGTTCCTAACTCAAAACATCCTGGGAATCCAAGACACAATGAAAAGACAAAACCTAAGGATAATAGGTATAGAATAGAACAAAGATTCCCGACAGAGAGGGCAAGTAAATATCTTCAATAAAATTATAGAATAAAACTTCCATAACCTAAAGAAAGAGATGCCCATGAATATATAAGAAGCCTACAGAACTCCAAACAGACTGAACCAGAACAGAAATTCCTCCCATTACATAATAGTCAAAACACAAAATGCACAAAACAAATAAAGAATATTAAAAGCGGTAAGTTTAAAAGGTCAGGTAACATATAAAGGCAGACCTATCAGGATTACACCAGACTTCTAAACAGAAACTATGAGAGCTAGAAGATCCTCAGCAGATATCATACAAACCCTAAGAGAAGACAAATGCCAGCCCAGGCTACTATCTTTCTACAAATTCAGCCCTGCAAAGGGTAACAAATGGAAAATTCCAACAGGAGGAGGGAAACTACACCCTAGAAACAGAAGAAAGTAATCTTCTTTCAAGGAACCCCAAAGAAGATACCCAAAAGAAAAAACATTATTTCATCTTTAACAACAAAAATAACAGGAAACAACAATCACTATTTCCTAACATCTCTTAATATCAATAGACTCAATTTCCCAATAAAAAGATATAGACTAACAGACTGGATATGTGAACAGGATACAGCATTTTGCTGCATACAGGAAGCATAGCTCACAGACAAAAACAGAAACTACCTCAGGGTAAAGGACTGGAAAACAATTTTCAAAGCAAATGATCTCAGGAAAGAAGCTGGAGTAGCGATTCCAATATTGAATAAAATCTACTTACAACCAAAAGTTTTCAAAAAAGATAAGGAAGGACACTTCATACTCAACATATGAAAAATATTCCAAGGAGAGCTCTCAATTCTGAACATCTGTGCTACAATTGCAAGGGCACCCACATTCATAATAGAAATTTTATTAAAGTTCAAAGCACACAGTGAACCTCACAATAACAGTGGGTCACTTTAATATTTCAATCTAACCAATGGTCAGATCATGGATACAGAAACTAAAGAGAGAGACACAGTGAAACTAACAGAATTTATGAAACAAATGGATTTAACTGCTAATTACAGATGATTTAACCCTAAAGCAAAATAATAAACCACCTTCTCACCATGGTACCTTCTCAAATTATCTAACATATAATTTGGACACAAAATAAACATCAACAGATCCAAGAATTTTTAGTTAATCCCATGTATTCTATCAGACCACCACCGAATGAGGCTGATCTTCGATAACTACAAAAACAGGAAGCCCGTGTACACATGGAAGTTGAACACCTATCTCCTCAATGTTAACTTTGTCAGGAAAGAAATAAAGAAGGAAATGAAAGACTTTTAGATCAATGAAAATGAAAGACACAACATACCCAAACTTATGGGGCACAGTGAAAGCAGTGCTAAGAGGAAAGCTCATAGCTCTGAGTGCCTCCAAAAAGTAACTGGAGGGAGCATACACTAGCAGTTTAACAGCACACCTGAAAGCTCTCTTACAGAAATAAGCAAATACACCAAAGAGGAGTAGACAGCTGGAAATAATCAAACTCGAGGATGAAATCAACCAAGTAGAAACAAAAAGAACTATATAAAGAATCAGCAAAAGCAGTTGCTGTTTCTTTATCAACAAGATAGTGGAAATACTTAGCCAAACTAATTAGACAACACAGAGATAGTATCCAAATTAACAATGTCATAAATGAAAAGGGAGACATAGCAACAGAGATGGAGGAAATTTAAAGAAATTATCAGGTCCTAATACCATAGACTATACTCAACAAAACTGGAAGTCCCTTTCTCAGAGGAACCATAGCACCCTCACTTAAGTCCTCCTTCTTCTTGAGCTTCCTGTTCTGGGTGAATTGTAAATTGTTTATTTTGAGCTTTTGGACTAGCATCTGCTTATTAGTGAGTGCATACCATGTGCATTCATTTGTGACTAGGTTACCTCACTCAGGATGACACTTTCCAGTTCCATCCATTTGCCTAAGAATTTCATGAATTCATTGTTTTTAATAGCTGAATAGTATTCCATTGTGTATATATACCACAGTTTCTGTATCCATAATACTCACAGGAGCAATACGGGAGGCAATGTGTGGAGCAGAGTCTGAAGTAAAGGCCACCCAGTGACTGCCCTACGTGGAGATTCATCCTATAAACAGTCACCAAGCCCTGATACTACGACAAGAAGCATGTACCAAAAGGAGCATGCCATGGCTGTCTCCAGAGGGGCCCTGCCAGAGCCTTACAAATACAGAGGCAGAAACTAGCAACCAATTATTAGACTGGGCTTGTGGTCCCCAACGGAGGATAAGGAGGGTGGTCCGGAGGACTGAAGGAGTATATAGACCCCTGGGAAGAACAATGACTTCAGACACCCAGACACCTCAAGACTCCCAGGGACTGAACTATCAACAAAGGGGTACACATGGTTCCAGCCAAAAATGTGTCAGAGGAAGACCTTTTTAGGCATCAGTGAGAGGAGTGGTCTTTGGTCATGTAAAGGCTCAATAGAGACCCCAACAAAGGGAAACGAACAGGGGGAATGTGGGGGGGGGGAAGGTGGGAATGTGTAGGGTAGAGGGGCGTATATGTAGAGGCAGGGGGTGGGAGGAGGTGTAGGGAATCTTTGGGGAGGGGGGCTTTTGGGAGTTGGTAAATTGGGAAAGGTTTTACCATTGGCAATCTAAATGAAGAAGATACTCAATAAAAATATAGTAAAAATAAATTAATAAATAAATGCACAGGGCCAGAAGATTTGAGGGTAGATTTCGATCAGAATTAAAGACGTCTTAATACCAATAAACCCAAACTCTTTCACAAAATAAAAACAGAAGGAACACTACCCAATACATTTTACAAAGCCTCATTTATGCTTTGTAAAGCCTCATTTATGCTAAACCACACAAAGACCCAACAAAGAAAGAGAATTTCAGAACAGTTAACAATTTCCCTTATGAATATTGCTGTAAAAATATTCAATAGAATTCTAGCAAAATGAATCCAAGAACACATCAAAATGATTATTCACCATGATCAATTGTGCTTCATCTCAGGGTTGCAGAGATGGTTCAATATATGGAAATCCATCAACTTAATCCATTATATAAACAATGTCAAACAAACAAAAACCCACATGATCTTCTCATTGGATCCTGAAAAACTTTTGACAAAATAAAACAGCCCCTCATGCTAAAAGTATAGGAGAGATCCGGAATTCAATTCCATACCTAAACATAATTAAAGAACTATAAAGCAAACCAACAGAGTTAGAGAAGAGGAGTAACCAAAGAGGGATAGAGGAGCAGGAGGGCAAAAAGGAGGGGCATGAACAGGTAATAGAAGAGACAGGGGAGAAGACAGAAAATAAAACAGAAACAAGTAGCAGTGGAGATGTCGAAATGGGGGCAACCAGAAGACAGTCCCAGACTCCAGAAAAGTGAGAGGCTCCCAAGATGCAATGGGGATGGCTTTAGTAGTAATATCCAAGAAAGAGATACAAAACCTCTACACACAACCTCCAGTGGATAGTCATGACCCCCAGTTGAATCATGATGCCACCCATGTAATTCAAAACTTTAAACCCAGAAATATTCCTGTCCAAAGGAAAGAGAGAGACAAAAATGGAAGAGAGACTGAAGTAAAAGCCATCTAGAGGCCACCACGAGAGGAATTCATCCTACCTGTAGAAGCAAACACCCACAATATTGTTGATGTCAAGGGCTTGCTGGAAGGAGCCTGATATGACTGTTCTCTGAGAGGTTATGCCAGCAACTGATTATTACTAATGGAGAAACTAACAGACAACTACTGGACTGAACGCAGGGACCCCAATAGAAGAGAAGGGGAAGAACTGTAGGAGCTGAAGGGGATTTCAACCCCATATGAAGAGCAACATCCAGTAACTGGACAATCCAGGCCTCCCAGGGACTAAACAAGCAACCAAAGATTGTACATGAAACAAGACATGATTCCAGATGCATATGGAGAAGAGGATGGCCTTCTCTGACATCAAGGGAGGGTAAGGAGGCATGATTCTCTGTGTAAAGGGATGCTAGACTGGTGAGGCAGTACGGGGTGAGTGGGTGGAGGAGCACCCTCTTAGAGGTAAAGATTAGGGGGGTGAGGGGCAATGTGATTGGGAGCTTTGTGGAAGTGGAACTGGGAAGGGAATTCTCATTATAAATATAAACAAAAAATGATAAATAATGTATTTGTATAAAAAAAAAGAAGACAGCATAGATAAAATAGATATATCATTCAAATAAAATGTTAAATTTTAAAAAATTCCAGACCCAAAACATCCAGAAAAATCTTGGACAATATAAAAAACAAAGTTTACACACATAGAAATAGGAGAAGTAGAGAATCCCCATGTCAGAAATCCAGGATATTTTAACAAAGCCTTAGACTAAAAATGTCATATCCTATAGAAAGAGTTGCCTATAATCATGCAAGAAGCTTACAAAATACCAAAAAGACAAGCTAAGTAAACATTCCTGCTACATAATAATCAAAACACTAAGTACACAAACGAAAAGAAGAAATACAAAAAAAGATTAAAACTAAAAGAGAAAATGGAAAGTAATATATAAAGGCATACCAAATAGAATTACATCAGAATTCTTAAGAGACACTCTAAAAGCCATGTGGGCCCAGGAAGATTTCATATAGACTCCAAGAGACCACAGATATCCATCGATAGTATTTTACCCAGTGAAACCTTCACTAACAATAGATGAAGAAAACGAGATAGACCATGAGAAAGACAAAGTACAGAATGTACTTGTAGAAAAATTCAAACTAAAGGATGTCAAATGTAGCCCTGAAAATTCAGGCAATAAATAATCTCATACCAGCATAACAAAAGCAGCAAAGCAAACATACACTCCACCCTACCACCAACATCAATACCTAAAATAAAATAACAAGAGTTAATAATCATTAATCATTGTCTCTCATTACCAATGGACATAATTCCCTGAAAAACAACACAACCAAATAAAATGACTACAAAATCAAGATGTTACTTTGCTGCATAATACAAACACTACTCAACATCAAAGATCAAAAAAATTATCTCAGAATTAAGGCCTGGAAGGGGTTTCCAAACCAATTTCCAAGAAGATCAGTAAGGTCACGTCTAACAAGATAGACTTCCAGCTAAAATTGCCAAAAGGAGATGGGGAAGTGGACTTCATGCTTACCAAGGAAACATCTACCAATAGTATACTTCAATTCTCAACAACTATGCCTCAAATTCAAGGGCACCAATATTTGAAAAGAAATATTACTAAAGCTCAAATCCCATCATCCTTCACACCCTTGTAGTGCAAGATTTCAATATTCCACGCTCACCAATAGTCTGGACATACCAGACAAAACTAAACATAGAAATTGTAGATGTAATAGATAATATGAACCAAATGGACATAGCAGATAACTAAAAAGTATTTCGCCCAAACACAAAAGAAAATACTTTCTTCTGAGCACCTCCTCTAACACTCTTAGAAAATTACCACATAATTATTCACAAAGTATATTTAAACTCATAAAAACATTGAAATAAACCTTTATATTTGATCAGGAAAATACTAATTAACAGGCTATCAACAATGACATCACTTGTAAGCTATCATCAATGACCGAACAACAAATAGCATAGTAACTCATGGACACTGAAGATATCTCTTCAGAATAACTACTGGATCAAGGTATAAATAAAGGAAGAAATTAAAAACTTTGTTGCTATTCAATGAAAATGAACACAGATCATAATCAAAGTTGTGGACTCAATGACGTTGTGCTAAGAGGAAATGTTAAAGCAGTATGTACTTTCATAAAGAAATTGGAGAGGTCTTCTACATTCAACTTAACAGCACACCAGAATATTCTACAATAAAAAGAAGCAAACACATGCAAGATAATTGCATGGTAGGAAATAGTCAAACACATGGCTGAAATTATTACAACTGAAACAAAAGAACAAAACAATCAGTTAAACAAGAGTTGATTCTCTAAAACAAACAGGATGAAAAAAATGTTTATCCAAACTGCCTAAAAGACACGAAAGCTGTACCCAAATTAACAAATTCAGAAAGAAAAAGAGGCAAACAACCAAAGATAACAAAGAAATTCAAATAATCATTAGTTCCTCCTTTAAAGACCCTTCTTCCACATAATTGGTAAAAGAGGTAAAAGAAAGGAACAGTTTTCTTCATAAATATTACTTACCACAGTTAAATGAAAATCAGATAAGCAGTTCAAATTGACCTGTAGCCCCAAAGGATATAGAAGAAGTCATTAAAATCATTCAATTAAAGCAAAGCAACAACAACAAAAACTGAAGGTCAGATGGTTTTAGAGGAGAATTCAACAAGACTCTCAAAGAAAGACTAATGCTAATC
The DNA here is from genome assembly GCF_947179515.1 of Apodemus sylvaticus. Classification (NCBI taxonomy): domain Eukaryota; kingdom Metazoa; phylum Chordata; class Mammalia; order Rodentia; family Muridae; genus Apodemus; species Apodemus sylvaticus. The sequence goes on along the minus strand of NC_067491.1, from coordinate 58,047,369 downwards.
TTCCTAGAAATATATTCAAAAGGAACATTGCCCAATTCATTTTATGATGCCACTGACACTCTAATGACCAAACACCACAGAGTATAAGAAAGCCTGTTGTAGAAAAATTTCTACTGAAAGTAGGTGAAACTACTCAATAAAAGACTTGCAAAGAACTGAAAGGGCATTGACAACATCATCTACTATGATCAACCGGGTCTCATCTCTGAGATGAAGAAATGGTTAAATATATACAAATCTTTCAATGTAATCCACAGTATGAAAAACCTGAAAAAGTGCATAATCATGTCATTAAATGCTGAAACAGCATTTGAAAACATGGAGAAACCTTTAAAGATAAATAGTTTTCTACTGATCCGTGGTATAAGGGACATACACTTAAGAAAGCCAGTTTACACCAAGCCTAAATCCAAGAAAGCAATTCTTCAAACATCAGGAACAAGACAAAGCTGTCCACTATCTCCAGAACTATTTAATATAGTACTTGAAGTTGTAGATTGAACAATAAAACAGAAAAGGAGTTTATGGGAATTCAAATTGAAAAGGAAGCTATCAAAATATCACTATTCACAGATGATATGATAATATAAATAAGTGAGTCCAAAGTCACATATAATAAACTAACCAAATATTATCAATAACCATCTTATATGGAATGAATAAGGAGACCAAGGAAGAAATTGCTAGTGAACCACTCTATACAACAGCCACAAATTATATAAAAATCTTGTGGTAACAAACACCAAGCAAGTTAAAAACATGTATAATAAAAATGTTCAGTCATTGAAAATAAATTGAAGATGTCAGAAGACAGAAAGATCTCAAGAGCTGATGTAATAGTAGGATCAACATAATGAAAATGGCCTTCTAATCAAAAGAAATCTCCTGTTTCAACTTAATCATTATCAAAATTACAACAGAATACTTTTCAAAACTTAAAAGAATATGTAACTTCATACGTAGAAATAAAATCCTACAGTAGATAAAACAATTATATACAATAAAGAAAATCCCAAGGTATTACTTTCCCTGATATCAAACTGTACTACACAGCAATCGTAATAAAACCATCAAACAGGTTTATTAATAGAATTAAACGAAAAAACCCTTATTGCAATCCATACACTTATGGACAATTGATCTCAGATAAAAATCCAAAAATTATACAATTGTAAATAAGAAAGTATTTTCCATGAATTGTTGTGGTCTCACTAGATGGCAATGATTATAGAATGCAATTAGTTGCACATCCAGGTTTTGCACAAACCTAAATTCCAAATAGGTCAAAGATATTAACATTAGACCAGAAATACTGAATCTAATCCTAGAGAAATTAGGGCAAACCGTTGCATGCATTGAAGAGGAAAGACTTTCTGAACAGAACACCAATCATGCAGTTGCTGTACATTATCACAGCTAATAAAATGATAATAAAAAAGGTTTGGTAAGGCCAAGGAAAGACCAGTTGTTCAAAACAGCAGTCTTCAGAATGCAGAAAGATTTTCACCAATTCCACTTCTTGCAGATAGCTATTATCCAAAATATTTAGAGTACTCAAGAGACTAGAAAACAATAAATCAAATATTTCAATTAAAATGCAGTACAGATCTAAACAGAATTTTCAACAGAAAAATCTTAAGTGTCTGGGAAACATTTAAATAAATGTTCAAAATTCAACAGAAAAATGTAAATCAAAATGATTCCGTGATTTCATCTTACACATGTCTGCTTGGCTAAGATCAGAAACAAAAGTGACAGTTGACGCTGGTGAGGACCTCAAGGAAAGAATGTGCTTGCTCCTCCATTCATGGCAAACTTCTACAGTGACCTTGTCCATCAGCAACTCAATAGCCAGCCATACCTCTTCTGAGCATACATCAAAATATTCTACAGTTGTGCCCAAGGACATTTGCTCAACCCTGTTCTTTGCAACTTACTGCATAACAGCCAGAAACCAGAAGCAATCTAGATATCCCTCAGGCAAAGAATAGACAAAAATGTGTTAAGTTTATATACTGCCATAGTACACAACTCTTTAATAGAGCATCATGGAATTTGGAAGTAGATTTATCCAGAGCAAGCTTATCCAGACCCAGGAAGATGAACATGGCATGTTCTCACTGACCAGTGGATTAGTTCTGAGGTACAGATTTGGAGAGAGCAAGTAAGAAATAGGGATTAAGGGACAATGGAAGAATAGCCCCAATGTAACAAACATTAGTGTCATGAGTGTATAAAGAACTTGTTCTTAGCCAGGCGGTGGTTGCACACACATGTAATCCCAGCACTCTGGGAGACAGAGGCAGGCAGATTTCTGAGTTCGACGCCAGCCTGGTCTACTGAGTGAGTTCCAGGACAGCCAGGGCTATACAGAGAAGCCCTGTCTCCAAAAAAAAAAAAAAACAACAAACAAAAAACAAAAACAAAACAAAAAAAACAAAATAACTTGTTCTTTTGTTTATTACTATGTACTTTCACTTCCACAGTACTATTGTCATGTTATTTTGTTAATTTAAATCACCTTACACCAAAAATACTACGGTTTAATGATTAGGATGTTTTGGGTAATTTGAAATCCACCAAATATCCTTGTAACTGAAGGCATCACTAGCAATATTTTTGTTGAAAAAAGTTAGTTATTTAAACACCAGTATATAAAATGGATCAAACATGTAGACTTCATTTTATTGGGAAACACTTCAGCTTGGGGTTTTCATGCTTGCCTGCTGTTTATGATTCCAAAATATTTTTTTTGATTAAAAAAATACCTTCCACTAAACTATTGCAAATTGGATTAATAATAAAAAAATCAGAAAATGAGTTCAATTACACACACGTATATTGAAACTCCAGTGTTAAGGCTCATAATTCTAGCCACTCTAAAGTACATGATCATTGTGTTCATTGTGACCATGACACTTGCACTTGTGCACATAGAAACGGAAAGGGAAGAATATCAGAAAGATCCTTTTTCAAAATGACTGTGCACAGCATCACTCTATTATAAAAGATTTAATCAGAAGTATGAATGAAATTTAATAGATCTTACTCTATATTTACTTTATATGAATACTTTATATTCAGATACCCTTTCTTGTAGAAAACTAGATAATTTTAAATTACATTAAATAAGGCGAATATAAATATATTTAATATATTTATACTTTATACATATATTTATCATACATGAAAAAAGAAATCACTTCCCAAATTCTGTTGTCTTATTTCATATCCTGTTAAATCATCTGACAAGTCATTTTCCACTTGTTAGTATTTGATGAGCTGGTCTACTGCAAATGTGCTTTTGCAGTGAGATTGCTCCCACTACACTGTCTGGACAGACATGGGGCATAGTGCAAAGTGGTTCCTGACGTGGTGCAACTGCACAACAGTGTAAAACATTTATCAAGTGCATCCATGGTTCTTGCAAAGTTAAGAAAGATACATACCTGGGGCATTTAGAGAGCCACATGAAATATTCCAGCTGGTTGTGAACTTTTGGATTACTCTGATCATCTTTAATATTAAAATTTATTTCAAAATATGAAAAGATGTCTTCTTCACCTAATGATGTTTTATTTCTGAATCATTTCCCTTCTACACTGTCTTGACCTAACAATTTATCAACTTACCAATTTGCTAGCAAAGTGTTAGCAATGTTTCTACTTAGACTAAATCCACTTAGACATTCAGCAATTTTCCAGCAACTGACCAGAAGCAGGACATTCATTGCACAGTTTTCCTTCCCCAGGTTGAATTCAGAGTTGAGTGTGTACTTTGTTTCTCTATTTCAGTTCTTTAGTTTATATATACCCTGATAGAAATTTCAGCATGCTACAATATACACTTTATTTCCTTAAAAAATTATTGTACATTGCTATTTATGTCTGAGATTACCAAGAAAGCTGAAGCAGACTTTGTCTAGATCTGCTGTTCCTGCAGATATTAGACTGTCTAGGAAAGAGCCTTCAGTGACATAATCTCAGAATATTCCTGTATGAATAAATTCATGAAATCAAGTATTGCATAGTGGAAATTTATAAATTAAATAGGTTGTAATGGATAAAAATCTGAAATCATATGAATTAAAAATATTAGCTTTCAATACTCTGCAAAATGGTAAGGATAGAAAATAAAAGTGAAAAGAGATAAATTTCTAATTCTGCCATCACTGCATTCAAATCTGTGTCAGCTGACACAAACAACACTGATCACTCTAGAACCTGAGGAGGTATTACAATGTCACAGATTTCAAAGGTATTACCTGCTCTAATACAATCACAAATGAAACTCCGCGATTCTCTGAAGTGTTGTCTTAGGCTACTGCCAACATCCCTTGTAGTACAGGACTTGCATAATATGTGCTCACAGTCTGAGGAATTACAGACAGCATGGTGAAAGGTGATCAAACTGCAATGACCAAATATGAAACACAAAACTCTCTAATGACATATTTCTCTTCTCACTTGAGAGGACATAAGGAGTCATCAAGAAAAGAAATTTAAACAGAGGATCTTGGAAGGGAATATATGAAGGAAACCTCATGAGGAGAAATTTTTGGAATAAGGTTCAAATCCACACTTAAAGTAGGACAAACGAATATTTAAAAATGAGTTGATACAAATCACTTACCATAAATAATTAGATGTGCCCAAAGGTAATGTTTTCCAATCTATTTTTAAACTTGAAGCAGTGTCACCTATGAGAGGATAAAATGCACCAATGACCACAGACCCATCATGTTGCAGTACATGTTCTGATTCTGTTAGGCCAAAAGAGGCTGCAATGATCCAGATGGGTGTTCGCATCTGTAAAAACCAGAAGATAAAAAGCCAAGAGAAGAGCATATTAACAGATGTTTCTGCCAAGATCTAAGTCGTGGGATGGTACAACCTATGGTGTGTTACATATATATATATATATATATATGTATATAATTCATATTCATTGCCCTCTTAACAACTCATTCCTTTTTTTCTTTTTTTGACATGAGGGTATTAGAGAAATTCCCCCCATTTCTCCAAAGAACATATCATATGCTGTGGGGGTCTCTATGTTTCTTTCATGGAGTCACTCAACAAATGTATCATAAGCAGGGACTATTTTAAATCAATAAAACAATTTAAGGCAGAATAAATACATTGTTCTGTAGTGTAGACGTGCTTGCATTTTCCTGTTAGTTTGATTGCCATGAAGGTTGTACAACATAATAACTAAAAGAATGTATAGGCACGTGTAGGTGAATGATACAGGTAAGCAAAAACTTCTGTAAATTAAAAAAAACCCTAACCCACCCTCCCTCCCCCTGCATCTATGAGGATTCTCCCCCACTCACCACTCATTCCTGCCTCTATGCCCTACCATTCTCCTATACTGGGGCATCAAACCTTCATAGGACCAAGTTCCTCCCTTCCCACTGTTGCCAGATAATCCCATCCTCTGCTACCAATACAGCTGGAGCCATGGTCCCTCCATGTATATTCTTTGGTTGTTGGTTTAATTCCTCAGAGCTCTGGGGGGGGTCTGGTTTGTGGATATTGTTGTACTTCCGATGGGGTTGCAAACCTCATCATCTTATTCATCCTTCCCCTAACTCCTCCACTGGTGTCCCCATGTTCAGTCTGATGGTTGGCTGCAAGCATCCTTGCCTGTATCAGTAAGGGTCTGGCAGAGCCTCTCAGGAGAGAGCCTTATCAGGCTCCCATCAGCAAGTACTTGTTGGCATCAACAATAGAGAATGAGTTTGGTGGCTGCATATGTGATGGATTCCCTGGTGGGGCAGTCTATGGATGGCCTCTCCTTCAGTCTCTGTACGATTCTTTGTCCCTGTATTTCCTTTAGACAGGAGTAATTGTACATTAAAATTTTAAGAAGGGTGAGTGACCCCATCCCTCAACCAGGGGCTCTGCCTAACCTCTGGATATGGTCTCTATAGTTTCTCTCTCCATATTTTGTTAGATATTTCAGCTAAAGTCATCCCCATTGGGTCCTGGGAGCCTCTTGCTTTCCTTGCTCTGGGACTTCCTGTTGGCTACCCCCAGTTCCCATCTGCCATTGGTACAGACCTCCGTTCAATTTCCTGACCCTCTTTACACATCCCCAGTCTCCTCCAACACCTGATCCTGCTCCATCTTTTTTTCTCTCCCTCCTCTCTTCCTTCAAAGTCCCTCCCACCCTCTACCTCTTGTGATTATTTTGTTCTCTTTTCTAAATAGAAGTGAAGCATCCACAGATTGATATTCCTTCTTCATGACTTTCCTGTTATCTGTAAGGCAAAGGACACAGTGAATAGGACAAAGCAACAACCTTCAGAATGGGACAAGATCTTTACCAACCCTACATCTGATAAAAGGATAATATGTGCCACTGCTGCCTGTCATTTCTACTGGGGCAGACTCTTTCCAGGTCTGCCATAGTGAAAACACCATTTTCTGATACATTCTAGAGAATCAGCTGCACTCAGAGCATTTGAGAACCAGAAGCACTCAGGGACTTTGGGTCTGCTATAGTGAAGACAACGTCTCCTGATACATCATAAAGAGCCCACTGCACTCAGGGCACTTGGTCCCTCTGCAGGAGTGTGGAGTGGCCTGGGAGCATGGTGATGATCCTGGACCACAGAGCTACATACACAAACACCACCACAGGAGAGCTCGTCTCCCAAGAGTGCCTACATACCAGTGTGCACAGAGAGAACAGGAATCCCAGGAGTACAGATACACAGGCTTGCAGGACAGAGAAGCCACAGTCAGAGACAGCAAGACCAGCTAACACCAGAGATAACCAGATGGCAAAAGGCAAACACAAGAACATTACCAACAGAAACCAAGGCAACATGGCACCATCCAAATCTAGATCTCCCATAACAGCCAATCCTGGATACACCTAACACAACACAAAGGCAAGATCTAGATTGAAAATCACATCTCATGATGCTGACAGAGGACTTCAAGAAGGACATAAATAATTCCCTTAAAGAAATACAGGAGAACATGAGTCAACAAGAAGCCCTTAAAAAACGAAACACAAAAATCCCTTAAAGAAATGCAAGCAAACATGGGTCAACAGGTAGAAGCCCTTAAAGAGGAATCACAAAAACTCCTTAAAGAATTATAGGAAAACACAAACAAGCGAAGGAACTGAACAAAACCATCCAGAGTCTAAATATGGAAGTAGAAACAACAAAGAAATCACAGAGGGGGACAACTCTGGAGATAGAAAACATTGTAAAGAAATCAGGAGTCATAGATGCAAACATCAGCAACAGAATACAGGAGAAAGAAGAATCTCAGGGGCTGAAAATACCAGAGAAAGCATGGACTCAACAATCAGAGAAAATGCAAAATACAAAAAGTTTGTAACTCAAATCATGCAGGAAATCCAGGACAGAATGAGATTATATACCTAAGCATTATAGGTATAGTAGATAGAAAAATTTACAACTTAAAGTGACAGTAAATATCTTCAACAAAAATTATAGAAGAAAACTTCCCTAACCTAAAGAGAGAGATGCCCATGAACATACACGAAGCCTACAGAACTCCAAATAGACTGGACCAAAACAGAAACCCCTCCCATCACATAATTTAAACACCAAATGCACAAAACAAAGAAAAAATATTAAAAGCAGTATGGGGAAAAGGTCAAGAAACATATAAAAGCAGACCTATCAGAATTACACCAGACTTCTCACCAGACACTGTGAAAGCTAGAAGATCCTGGGTAGATGTCACAAATCCTAAGAGAACATGAATGTCACTCCAGGCTACTATACCCAGCAAAACTCTCAATTACCATAGTCAAAGAAAACAAGACATTCCATGACAAAACCAAATTTACACAATATCTTTCCATAAACCCAGCTCTACAAAGGATAATGAGTAGAAAATACCAACAAAGGAGGGAAACTACACCCTAGAAAAAAGAAAGCAAGAAAGTAATCTTCTTTCAACAAACCCAAAAGAAGATAGCCACACAATCAGTATTCCACTTTTAACAATGTAAATAACAGAAAGTAGCAATCACTTTTCCTTAATATCTCTTAACATCAATGGTCTCAATTCCCCAATAAAAAGCCATAGACTAACAGACTGGATATGTTAACAGGACCCAACAATTTTCTTCATACGAGAAACCCACCTCAGTAACAAAGGCAGTCACTACCGCACAGTCAAAAGTTGGAAAACAATTTTCCAAGCAAATGGTCCCAAGAAACAAGCTGGAGTGACCATTCTTATATCAAATAAAATCAACTTTCAACCAAAAGTTGTCAAAAAAAGATAAGGAGGGACACTTCATAGTGGTCAAAGAAAAATCTACCAAGATGAACTCTCAGTTGTGAACATCTATGCTCCAAATGCAGGGATACCCACATTAATAAAAGAAACTTTATTAAAGCTCAAAGCATACATTGCACCCCACACAATAACAGTGGGAGACTTCAACACCCCACACTCAGCAATGGACAAATCATGGAAACACAAGCTAAACAGAGAAACAGTAAAACTAACTGAAGTTATGGACTAAATGGATCTAACAGATATTAATAGAACATTCCACCCTAAACAAAAAGAATATACTTTCTTCTCAGCACCTCATGGTACCTTCTCCAAAATTGACCGTATAATTAATTGATCTCAAAAGAGGTCTCAACAGATACAGGAATATTGAAATAATTCCATGCACCCTATCAGATCACTACGGCCTAAGGCTGGACTTTAGTTCAAACAAAAACAGCAGAAAATATACATAATCAGGGACGCTGAACAATATTCTACTCAATGATAGCTTGCTCAAGGGAGAAATAAAGAAAGAAATTAAAGACTTTATAGAAATTAATGAACATGAGGACACATCATCATGCCAAAACTTATGGGATACAATGAAAGCAGTGCTAAGAGGAAAACTCAGAGCTCTAAGTGTCTCCAAAAAAAAAAAATGGAGCTTACGCTAGCAGCTTGACAACACACCTTAAAGTTATAGAACAAAAGAAAGGAAATACACCCAAGAGGAGTAAACTTCAGGAAATAACCAAACTCAGGACTGAAATCAACCAAATAGAAACAAAAAGAACTATACAAAGAATCAACGAAACCAGGAGGTGGTTCTTTGAGAAAATCAACCAGAGAGATAAACCCTTAGCCAGACTAACCAGAGGGCACAGAGGCTCTCCACAAATTAATAAAATCAGAAATGTAAAGGGAGATATAACAATAGAAACTAGCCAGGCGGTAGTGTCACATGCCTTTAATTCCCAGCACTTGGGAGGCAGAGGCAGGAAGATTCCAGAGTTCAAAGCCAGCCTAGTCTACAGAGTGAGTTCCAGGACAGCCAGGGATATACAGAGAAACCCTGTCTCATGGAAAAAAAATAGAAACTGTGGAAATTAAGAAATCACCAGATACTACTACAAGAGCTAATACTCAACAAAATTGGAAAATCTGTACAAAATGGACAATTTTCTAGACACATACCAGGTGACAGCATTAAAACGGGATCAGATAAACCATCTAAATAGCATCTAAATAGTTTCATTAATCCTGTTGAAATAGAAGCAGTTGTTAAGAGTCTCCCAAGCAAAAAAAAAAAAAAAAAAAAAAAAAAAGCCCAGAACCAGATGGGTTTAGTGGGGAATTCTATCAGATCGTCAAAGAAGAGTTAATACCAATACTCTTCAAACTATTCCACAAAATAAAAACACAAGGAACACCAGCCAATTCATTCTATGAAGCCACAATAATACTTATACCTAAACCAAACAAAGACCAAACAAGGAAAGAAAAGTTAAGACCAATTTCCTTTATGAACATTGATGCAAAAATACTCAACAAAACTCTGGCCAGCCGAATCAAAGAATGCATCAAAACAATAATTCACCATCATCAAGTAGGCTTTATCTCAGGGATGCAGGGATGGTACAATATATGGAAATCCGTCAATGTAAGCCACTACAAAAACAAAATTAAAAAAAACCCACATGGTCATTTTATTAGATGCTGAAATCACTTTTGCCAAAATTCAGCATCCCTTCATGATAAAAAACTTAGAGAGATCAGGAATTCAAGGCCCATACCCAAATATAGTGAAAGCAATTTACTGTAAAGCAGTAGCCACTACCTTATTAGGACTACACATTATAAATCCACCTGTGACAAGAGCTCTCTACCCCCAAACTGTAGTAGGCAAATTTGGCATAAGGCTGAATTTGTCCTGAATTGCCTTGTTCATCTTTCCAGGTTAGAAGCTTAGTGCTTTGCTTTGGGTTATTGACATAACCAATCCCTCAGAGGTGAGTGAGCGTATCTGACAAGGGCCAAGTTGAAGCCCAGTCTTGTCCTCTAATAATTGTCACTTCAGCTCCAGCATCTATTAATACTTCAAAGTTTTTTCCATCAATTGTTAATTTAAGGTTAGATCTCTTACTAGTAATAGATTGAACCCAGTACACAACAGAGGAACCAAAGCCACTCTGTCCTCTCTTACTGGAATCTGGAAGGTAGTTAGTTGATACAAAGGAACTAAGTTGAGCAATTCTTTGGTTAGCAGGTATAATTATAATACCATGAAGGGAAGCAGCTACAATTTTAATTTCTCCCTCATAATCATTGTCTATGACACCTGGATAACTCTGCAGTTCTTTTACAATAGTACTGCTTCGTCCTAGAAGCAATCCACAAGTTTCTGCAGGCAAAGATCCAAAAACTCCTGTAGGCAGGGTCTGAACTCCCATTTCTGGGGTTAATACAACATGGGAGGTGGAATAGATATCCAATCCTGAGCTGCCTTGTGTTGCCCTGAAAATTCAAAAACAGATGTCCCTGGCCTGGCAGCGGCTTAATGGCCCCACAAAATGCTTGCTGTGGGCATCTGGGAGGAGGCTGGCCCCTCTGCCTGAGGCTGGGCCCTCTTCCTGTGGCTAGCCCCTCTGCCTGGTTCCCGACATGGGAAAGCCCTGAATATATCTTAGATTTACAGTCCCTGGCCCAGTGATTACCTTTCCTGCATCTAGGACAAACTCCTGGAGATAATTTGATTGCCCACTTACAGAGCCTCTGTTCCTAGGGTTCTTCTAAAATGACCCAAACCTCCACATTTAAAACATTTAAAACACATTTAAAACACATTTTATTCTCTGTCTCTGTGAGAGTATTGCTTGCCTGGTGGTTCCTTGCAAAGCTGTAGCCATAGCTAGACTTTGATTGTATGAAGGCCCAATCTCTGCACAAAGGCAAATATACCCAGCTAAGTCTATCCGTCCCTTGTAAGGTCTAATGGTGGTGTGACAAGCTGCATTAGCATTCTCATAAGCCAACTGTGTGACAAAGATTCTGCTTGAGAAATTCCAAAAATTCTACCTGATTTCAGTAGCCTATCCACAAAATCCTGAAAAAAGTTCATCAGGTGCCTGACTAATGCTTGCTAAACTTCCACTGAGATCCCCTTTAGTCGATAATTGATTCCACGAATGGTGAGTGGTGGGCAGCCATTGCAACCTGTGCATACACTCCAACAGGGAACCCAATCTGATTAGCATTGCCTCCATATTGACCTCCTCCTAGTAGCATGTTAGTGTCCCAATCTGAATTACCTGATTCATCCCAGCAGTTCTCTTACTAGCTTCACACCATTCGGAATTCCAAAGCAAGATATCTCCTCCTAACAAAGTAGGCTTACATAAAATCTTCCAATCTTGTGGGGTTAAGCTTGACTGCATCACAGTATTCAATAAAGCTTGTGGAAAAGGAGCTATGGCTATGCTGTGCCACAGCTGTCTTTAATTCCTTTATCACTTTGAACTCCAAGGTCTGATATTGTCTAACTATATTCTGCTGGCCTATGATCTCAACGACAAAGTTAGATGTGTCCTGCCTTTCCCTGTGAGCCTGACTTACAGCTCTTTCTAGGGGCGTTTGGTGTGTCTCAGGATCACTGCTCCTTCCTGCACTTGACACCTTCTGCAACTTAATTTCAAACTCCAATTTATGTAATTGCATTTCCATATTGGTATCATCTCCTACAGTAGAGGCCACAGGCAGAGCAGAAGGTGTACTAGGAGGCCAATCCTCACCATAATATTAGGCAACTCCTTCGTCTGAATGAGCTTCCTCCTCTAATGTTAGCTCATCAGTAGTGTCTCTAGAGCTTTCTAAGTTAGGGTTGAGAAGACTCTTTTCTGAGGAAGTCCTCTCTGTCAGGCTTCCTTCTTGGGATTCCTCAAGTGTGATATCTGGTGCCTGTGAGATCTCTTCATCAGTAGCATCTTTTATAAGCATCTGGAGGCAGAGGGTAGTATTATCTGCCTCGGTGGCTCTTAGTGATTTTCCATTTTTTTTCCCAGGTTCTCTTATATAAAGTTCTTTTTTTCTCGGAACCATGGGCAACAAGAATCTATCTGATGTAAAAAACCTTCTAACCATTGTTTTTCAAACCCTACTCTTTCTCCTGAAGCAGCTCTTGAAGGCTGCGGACAAATGCCTGTTTTGAAGTTCCTATCCCATTTCCCACTGTCACCTCCTAAGCAAGCTTAGTGTTGGGTCTACGCTGTCCCACTTAGCCTGTATCCTTCTGCACCGACAACAACAGCTTCAAAAAGATGAAATTTTAGACTAGTGTTAGTATTTAGCTCCTGTATTTGCTCCCCATGTAGGGTACTGTCTTTTTCTATTTTCTGCAAAGCTTTGCCGAGACAGGGTCACCTCAGGAGACCTTCCTGTGCCTGGACACTTGTCGGTCGCCAATCTGTAATTGCCCACAGTTACATGGAATAGGTTCCCTAGAAGGGAAGCTGGGGATGCATGGAAAGGTGGGAGAAAGAGATGGAGACCAAGACAACAGCACCTGCTCAAAGCCTCAAGGTTTAATGGAGGACTCAGAATTTTAAGGTTTCAGGCAAGACTCTTGCCCCAAATTCCAGGGTGTGTTCTGGGGAACTGGTCTGGCTGTTCACTTGGCATTGGCTCCACTGCTCAGGCAGCTGGGTGGGTCACCTGCTTAATTCAGGAATTTGTAAATCTGGAGGAAGAAAGAACTTCACCTTGGTCTGAGTGTTCCACCCTAGGTGGAGAGGATTATGGCTAACACAGGAATTTCTGCTCAGAGACTGGGAGAAGAACTTCATCTTGGTCAATGTCAAGTTCCTGCCAGGTGGCATGGCACCCCAGTAAGGCTCTCTACACTGGATGTTTTCAGTCAGGAGCTTTTTGTATTTTGAGTTTCTTTGACTGTTGTGTCAATGTTTTCTATCTTCGATTCTCTCTTCTTTCTCTTGTATTCTGTTGGTGATGCTTGCATCTATTATTCCTGATTTCTTTCCTTGGTTTTCTATCTCCAGTGTTATCTCTCTTTGTGATTTTTTAAATTTTCAATTTCCATTTTTAGATCCTGGATGGTTTTGTTCAGTTCCTTCACCTGTTTGAGTGTGTTTTTCTGTAATTATTTGGGGGCTTCTATCTGTTTACCTGTTTTCCCCTGTATTTCTATAAAGGAAGTTACTAATGTTATTCTTAAAGTCTTCTATCAGCATCATGAGATGTGATTTTAAATCCAGCGCTTGCTTTTCCAGTGTGTTGGGGTATCCAGGATTGCTATGGCGGGAGAACTGTTTTCTGATGTTGCCAAGTAGTGTTGGTTTCTGTTGCTTATGGTCTTGCCGCTTGCCTTTGCCATCTGGTTATCTCTGGTGTTCATTGTTCTTCCTTTCTTTGGCTGGAGCTTGTCCCTCCTGTGGACCTGTAAGCCTGTGTCAGCACTCTTAGGAGACCAACTCTCTTCTGACAGGATCTGTATGCAGATGGCTGTGGAGCCTCTCAGCTCCATGGTGCAGAAGGTAACTGGACTGCTCCTGTCCCAGCTGCTCCACTGGATGCTGTGTGCATTCTTAACCTTTTCCCTCCAGACAGTTATTGGAGACAAAGTGTGGATCTCACCTCCACTCCCAGAATTGAAGGCTCTGCTGGGAGATCCCACTCTCCTGGTGGGGAGTGCACAGAGAGAAGTGGAGCTGCCGGGCTCCCTGGTGCAAATGGTGACAGGAGGGCTCCTGTCCCAGCTGCTCCACTGATCATATGATGGTGAATATTTCTTTAGGTGCTTCTTGGCCATTTGATATCCCTCAGTTGAAATTTATTTGTTTACCTCTGTACACTGCTTTTACTAGGGCTACATGTTTCTCTGGAGTCTAACTTTTTGAGTTGTTTGTACTTATTGGATATTAGCCCTGTGTTGTATGGAGGGTTGGTAAAGATCTTTTCCCAATCTGTTGACAGCAGTTTCGCCCTCTTGATAGTGTCCTTTGCCTTGCAGAAGCTGTGCAATTATATGAGGTCCCATTTGTCAATTATTGATTTTAGAGCACAAGTCATTGGTGTTCTGTTCAGGAAATTTTCCACTGTGCCCATGTGCTCAAGGCTCTTTCCCACTTTCTCTTCTATTGGTTTCAGTGTATCTGGTTTTATGTGGAGGTCCTTGATCCACTTGGACTTGAGCTTTGTATGAGAAGATAAGAGTGGATCCATTTGCATTCTTCTACATGCTGATCTCCAGTTGAACCAGCACCACTTGTTGAAAATGTTCTTTTCCACTGGGTGGTTTAAGCTCCTCTGTCACAGATCAAGTGACCATAGGTGTGTGGGTTCATTTCTGTGTCTTCAGTTCTAATCCACTGATCTACCTGCCTGTCTTTGTTCCACTACCATGTGGTTTTTATGACTATTGCTCTGTAACACAGCCTGGAGTCAGGGATGGTGATGATTCCCACAGAAGTTATTTTATTGTTCAGAACAGTTTTTGCTATCTTAAGCTTTGGTTATTCTAACTAAATTTGCGTATTGCCCTTTCGAACTCTATGAAGAACTGAGTTGCAATTTTGATGGGTTTGCTTTTTATCGGTAGATGGCTTTTGGAAAGATGGCCATTTTTACTATATCAGTCCTGCCAATCAATGAGGATGGGAGATCTTTCCATCTTCTGAAATCATCTTCAATTTCTTTCTTCAGGAATTTGAAGTTCTTGTTATACAGATCTTTCACTTGCTTGGTTAGAGTCATAAGGTTTTTATATTATTTTTGACTGTTGTGAAGCATGTTGTTTCCCTAATTTTTTCTCAGCCTGTTTATCCTTTGAGTAGAGAAAGGCTACTGATTTTTTTTGACTTAATTTTATATTCAGCCACTTGCTGAACTTATATTTCAACTGTAGGAGCTCTCTGTTGGAACTTTTGGTGTCACTTAAATATACTGTCATATCATCTGCAAATAGTGATATTTTGACTTCTTCCTTTCCAATTTGTATCTCTTTGACCTCCTTTTGTTGTCTAATTGCTCTGCCTAGGATTTCGAGTAATATATTGAATAGGTAAGGAGAGAGTAGACAGCCTTGTCTAGTCCCTGATTTTAGTGGGATTGCTTCAAGTTTCTCTTTATTTAGTTTGAGGTTGGATACTGATTTGCTCTGCATTGCTTTTACTATATTTATGTATGGGCCTTGAATTCCTGACTTTTCAAAGACATTTACAATGAAGGGGTGCTAGATTTTGTCAAATGATTTTTCAGCATCTAATGAAATAAATGGTCATGTGATTTTTCTCTTTGAGTTTTTTTCCTATAATGAGTTATTGTGTTGGTGAACATTTTATATATTGACCCATCCCTGCATTCCTGGATGAAGCCTACTTGATCATGGTGAATAATTGTTTTGATGTGTTCTTTAATTTTTTAGAATTTTATTGCTTTAGTATTTTGCTTCAATATTCATAAGGAAAATTAGTCTGAAATTTTCCTTCTATGTTGGGTCTTTGTGTGGCTTAGGTATAAGTATAATTGTGGCTTCTTAAAATAACTTGGATAATGTTCCTTCTGTTTCTATTTTGTGGAATACTTTGAAGAATATTGGTATAAAAACATCTGGTCTTGTGCTTTTTTTGTTGGGAGACTTTTAATGGATGCTTCTATTTCTTTAGGGCTTATGGGAATATTTAAATAGTTTGTCTGATCGTGATTTAATTTTGGTACCTGGTATCTGTCTAGAAAATTGTCCATTTCATCCAGATTTTCTCGTATTGTTGAGTATAGGGTTCTGTAGTAAGATTTAATAATATTTTTGCATTTCCTCAGTTTCCATCCTTATATCTCCCTTTGATTTTCTCAAAGAACCAACCCCTAGTTTTGTTGGTTTCCATGTAGTTCTTTTTGTTTCTACTTGGTTAATCTCAGTTCTAACTTTGATTATTTCCTGCCGGGTACTCCTCTTGGATGTATTTTCTTCTTTTTGTTCTAGAGCTTTCAGGTGTGCTGTTTAGCTGATAGTGTATGAACTCTCCATTTTTTTCTTTCTTTGGGGGACAGGGAAATGACTCATAGCTATGGGTTTTCCTCCAAGCGCTGTTTTCATTGTGGATATTAGCCAGAAAATACAGGACACTGATGCTGTACTCCACAGACCCAAGGAATTTAAGCAAGAAGGAAGGTTCAAGTGAGGATGCTTGAATCTCACTTAGAACAGGGAATAAAACAGTCATAGGAGATAGATGGAGGGAGGGAACTGGGTGAGAGAGAGGATAGGGAGGTCAATGAGGTGATATCGGGTTCAGGATCAGGTGGGAGATAGAAGGGCCCAGAAGACCAGGAGAATAAACAGAAATCTGCAACTTGCAGGGTTGGGGGCTGGAGGCATCACAAGAACGTGGCAAACACCTGGGATGGGGGAGGCCCCAGGAAATCAGTGGGGACGACCTTAGCTGACACTCACAGCAGTGGAGATATGAAGCCTGAAAAGGCCACATCCAGTAGCCAGACAGGAACCCCAGTGAAGTGATAGGGACACCAACCCACCCACAAAACTTCTGACCCAAAATTTATCCTGTCTACAAGAAATGGAGGAGTAAAGATGGAGCAGAGGCTAAGGGATTGGCCAACCAATAACTAGCCCAACTTGAGACACATCCCGTGGGCAAGCACCAGTCCATGACACTATGATGATACTCTGTTATGATTCCAAACAGGAGCCAAGCATAACTGTCCTCTGAAAGGGTCCACTCAGAAGCTGACTGAACCATCCAAACATGGGATGGAAGTGGGGGACTTTTATTAGTCAGGGTTCTCTAGAGTCACAGAACTTATGGAATGTCTCTCTATATTGAGGGAATTTATTGTGATGACTTACTATTTGTAATCCAACTAATCCAACAATGGTCAGCTGTGGATGGGAAGTCCAAATATCTAGTAGTTGCTCAGTTCCCACGTGGCTGGTTGTTTCAGCTGATCTTCTGTAGAAGTAGGTTCCAACAGATGTGCTGGCAAGTAAGTGCAATTGGGCAAAGAAGAGAGAATCTTCCTCCTTCAATGTCCTTATGTAGATCTCCAGCAGAAGGTGTGGCCCAGATTAAAGGAGTATGCCACCACACCTGGATCTGGAACTTGCTTTGTCCTAGGCTGACCTGGAACTCAGAGATCTCCTTGCCTCAGTCCCCTGGGATTAAAGGCGTGTACCACCTTGCCTGGGCCTAACTTTTCATGGCCACTATGCCTCAAGATCTCCATGCCAAGATCCAAATCAGAAGCTTGTATCTTCCATCCTCAAGATCTGGATCACAAGTATGCCCCTCAATTCTGAATTGTAGTTCATTCCACATGTAGTCAAGCTGACAACCAGGATCAGCCATTACAAGAATCTTATGGAAGAGTTGGGGGAAGGATTGAGGGCCTGGAAGGGGATAGGAACTCACAGGAAAACCAACAGGGTCAACTAACCTGGACCCCTGTGGGCTCTCAGAGACTGAATCACCAACCAAAGATGATTGAATGGGCTGGACCTAGGCCTCCACATGCAATGTAGCAAATGTGTAATTAGGTCTTCATGTGGGTCTTCCAACAGGTGGAGTGGTGTGTGTCCCTAAAACTGTGAAATATGTTTCCCTAACTTGGTTACCTTGTCTGGTCTCAGTGACAGAGGATATGTGTAATCCTGCAAAGACTTGATGCACAAGGGTGGGGGATACCCGAGGGAGGTCCTCTAAGAGGAGAAGGAGGTGGGTGACAGGGGGGAAGACCTGTCTTTTTGAGTGAGGGGAAGACCAAGAGGGAGGGCATCAACCAGGTGAATGAATGAATAAATAAGAGTGAATAAATAAATAAATAAATAAAATGTTTTTCTTTTATTTTAAGTGTATGGGGTTTGGGAGGGGGTGGTATAGGCACACATGTTCAGTGCCCAGTGCCCAGTAGTCAGAAGAAGGTATCAGATACCTCTGATGATGAAGCTAACAGGCAGTCATGAGTTACCATGCACACTAGCCACTGGGCCATCTCTCCAACCACAAAATTATTCCATTGCTACAGCATGACTGTAATTTTGATATCATTATGAAACATCATGTAAATATCTGATTTGCAAGATGTCTGGGACGTGACCCCTGCGGGTGTTGTGCCCCCCCCCATGTTGAGAACCACTGTTTTAGGGACTTGACATGACATGTGAAATCCACAATGTGAGGTCGACTAC
Source organism: Apodemus sylvaticus (assembly GCF_947179515.1). Taxonomy (NCBI): domain Eukaryota; kingdom Metazoa; phylum Chordata; class Mammalia; order Rodentia; family Muridae; genus Apodemus; species Apodemus sylvaticus. Next base: position 58,028,874 of record NC_067491.1, on the reverse strand, counting down.
TTGGTGAGGTTCCAGGCCAATTAGAGACCTTGTTTTATTAAAAGAAGAAAAAAGAAGAAGAAGAAGAAGAAGAAGAAGAAGAAGAAGAAGAAGAAGAAGAAGAAGAAGAAGAAGAAGAAGAAAAGGAAGGAAGGAAGGAAGGAAGGAAGGAAGGAAGGAAGGAAGGAAGGAAGGAAGAAAAGAAGAAAGAAAGAAAGAAAGAAAGAAAGAAAGAAAGAAAGAAAGAAAGAAAGAAAGAAAGAAAGAAAGAAAGAAAAAGAAAGAAAGAAAACATCTAAGAATGGACACTTGAGGTTGCCCTCTGACTTCCACATGCAAACACACACACACACACACACCAACATGCGCAGGCACACGGGAGAATCACTGTTGCACAAGCTGGTCTCACACTCTCCATTCTACTATCTCAGCCATCCAGTGCCAAAGTCACAGGCACGTGTCCCACACCCACAGTCTCTGTGCCTGCTAAACAGAGCCAGCACCGGGCAGTGAGGCATAGAGGCAGGCATGGGTGCCCAGGAGAGGCTCAGCTCAGCTGCAGTCAGGCCAAACAGAGGATCTGTACAAGCAGAGCCATGCTGTGCTCAGGATGTGAGCCCGCCTTTTCACTGGGAACTTCTGCCTCTAACAGAACAGCTGGGACCTGTAGGACCTACAGTGCAGAGCATTGGCTGGAGGATGCTGGCACGCAGTCACTTAACAGGGAGGATCCCCGTGAAAATGCAGGCTGTCAAAGGCTGAACACCAGCTACCAAGGGCAGAGGCATCCTGCGTGCTCTCTGAGTTGAGCTGAATTTCTTGGGCCTCCTGGATTTTAGTGTCTGCCAGTGGCATACAGAGGATCCTGACCCAGCCTCTAAGGAGAGGAAGGAAATGGAGGGGGGGGGTCGGTGCTTTTGACTGTCCCCCCCAAGCTCCCAGACCCAAAGACCTGAAGGACATAAGGAGCCCGCCCAGTCCCAGAGAAACACACACCTTGTCCTGGGATACAGAAAGACCTGCACCCCTCCTGCTGCCCCTGGGAGACCGGCCAGGCACCCTGGGAGCACGATCAGACACCTCACCAGCACTAATCATGAAGGGTCTCTGTTTTCTATGTTGGACCTAGGATAAGTATCCACCACGCACAGAGGAAGGCCACAGTGGCTATGAGATCTCTGTCTTGGCCTATATACAAGACACCCAGGACAGGTCTCTGTCCCCCAAGTCTCTGCTAAGACTGGCAGGTCCTGCACAATGATGCACTGAGAGGTTAGGTAAGCACAGGAGGACCTTCTGCCTCACCAGGAGAGCTTGAAAAGCAACAGGCACAGCAGAAACATTTGGTACAAAGTTTATAACACACCCTCCCATGAGACAGTAACTTAAAGTGTTTTGAAACAATCAGGAAGGGCAGATCCAGGAGGACCTACTTCCAATGCCTGGCTACACATTTGGTCCACATGGTCAGAGTGGGGGCAGGACAGCACATCAAGCCTGAGGGAGGAGCTTGGAGGCCCCGAGCAGTAATCTTCCACAGGCTTGATTAAAGGTTTCAGACCAAAAGCAACGTGTGACCTTCCAGGCAGTCCAAGGGTTGGCAGCCATCTTCCCAAGGCCACCTGCCCACGCAGAATAACAAGGTGTTCATCACCTGCAGGGCCGTCAAGGAGGGTGCTGACTTCGAGAACAGTCTCGGGCCAACCATTCCCGGGGCCAAGCTGGGATGGCCCTCCTCGAAAACCCATTGGTGACCAGAGAAGCCCTCCGAGCAGGACCACATCTTTTGAGGCCATTCGATAGTCAAGGAATGCTGGGGATGGGCCCTGCCCACACTCAGGGCCAGACAGGCACCCAAGACCCTGGTCCACAGTCACCAGCCAGGACCCCGGGACAGCTCCAAAGCCAGGAGTGCCTGATTAGGGGCATAGGGCCAACACATGACTGGCCCATGGGTGACTTTCGAGCTTCCATAGCAGCTAGGGTCGGACCCCAAGGGTCAGCGTCAGTGACAGACTGGGCTTGCGCTCTGGCTCTTCACCCTCCTGGCAGGGCTGGGGTGGCCGTGATTTGAAGAAATATGAAACATAGCGGACCTGGGGAGGGGGAAAAGCAGTGAGTAGGACTGGAAGAAAATGAACGTCTTCTGGGGTCCATGAAGGAGAAGCTGAGGGGGTGTAGTTATGTGGATGGGTGGGGCCAGCAGTGAGGGGCTGTTTGATGCTAATTCCACTCCTCAGAGGGACTGCAGATGAGGAGTTGCCTTGGAAACCTTCTCCCCACCTTAACTTTTCAAATGAAGGCTTGAGCCAATGATTGGGCAGGAGGAAGGGGGAGGAGCTGAGAGTCGAGGGGAGGAGCCAAGGGGGATAAATAGGAGGGGAGGGGCTACGGGGGATAAATAGGAGGGGAGCGGCTACTGGGATCGCCAGCTAGGCTGTAGAAAGAAGCTCAGGCCTGGAGAAACTGCAAGTTACATGGACTAATATAGATGGGAATAGAGTAGTGTGGAGGGAGATCTGCCCAATCTAGACTTGTAGCTTGTTTTGTTAAGCGATTGAGATTTCTTTTACCGGGAATTGTGTTGGAAACAAAAGTAGCAACAAGGGGCAAGCTCTTGGAGACAGAACAGCAGGCTGAGGTCGCAGGGCATCGGAGGCGGGGAGCGGATCCTGTAGGTCAGGCAAGCAGCACTCACCGTGAGGCAGGCCACCAGGGCTCCCTGCAGGAGGCCGACGAGGACATCACTCCAGTGGTGCTTGTGGTCAGACAATCGGGTATAGCCCACATAGAAGGCAAAAGCCACCAAGAAGAACTGAACGGTGGGCCTCAGCAGCAGGGCCCACTTCCAGCAGAGCCGGGCCTGCATGTACAGCTATCAGGACATCAGCCTGCTGTCAGCTGGGCCCACGAGTGTCCACAGCCTGCCCAGCCCAGGGCGAGAGTCGCTAGGCCTCCCACCCTTAGTGCCTCCTCCACATACCCCATTGTGCAGAAGGGTAGACCAAGGCCCAGGGAAGGATTGGCCCCATAAGGTCCCCCGGGAAGGAGATGGGTACTCACTGCCAGGAACGACATGCAATACATGCCAAAGGAGGAGTGGCCAGAGTAGAAGGACAGCCTGGGAGAAAGGACAGTCGCTCAGGTCAGGGAGACCCAGAGGCAGAGCCGCAAGCTCCTTGGGGAGCTGGCAGCCACAGAGGAGTGCAACTCGAAACTCAGGCAAACAGGGCCAGAGTGGTCGCTCAGCAGTTAAGAGCCCTGACTGCTTCTGCAGAGGACCCAAGTTCAGTTCCTGGCGCCCACATCCTACTCTTCACAACTACCTATAACTCCGACTCCAGGAAATCTGATGCCTTTGGTCTCTGAGGGTACCTGTAGTCATGCACACACACATACACACACACACACACACACACACACACACACACTTTTGGGGGCGGGGTTTCAAGACAGGGTTTCTCTGTGTAGCCCTGGCTGTCCTGGGAGTCACTCTGTAGACCAGGCTGGCTTCGAACTCAGAAATCCACCTGCCTCTGCCCCCCAAGCGCTGGGATTAAAGGCGTGCGCCACCACTGCCAAGCTTTAGGACTTATTTTTATTGTGTGTGTATGGGTGTTTTGACATGCATGCAATGCCTGCAGAAGCCAGAAGGAGGCATCAGATCCCCTGGACCTGAAGTTGCAAACTGTTGTGTGTGGACTACCTTGTGGGTTTTCAGAATCTAATACAGATCCCCTGGAATAAAAATAAAAATTTAACCTGAGGGGAACTGGAGAGGTGGTGTAACTGTTAAGAGCACTGGCTGCTCTTCCAAAGGACCTCAGTTCAATTTCCAGCACTCACACGGTGGCTCACAACCATCTGTAACTCCGGTTCTCAATTCTGGCCTCCAGGATTACCGTCCATGCATGTGGTATACAGAAATATGCAGGCGAACCACCCATACATATAAAATAAAACTAAAATTGAGAAACAAAATTTAACCTGAAGGAAGGCTTGCACACGTGACCCTCCCTCAGGAGGCCCTGGAGCAACTGTCTCCCCTCCTGACCCTCAGTTCACCAACTCCAACCCCTGCCTGCTCCTGGAGCAGCCACAGCCAGCAGGAGCACACGGTCAGGTTCCCAATACTACAGTCACAGCCACTGCTGTGGCAGCTGGCAGTCTGGGTTGCTGGTCATCACCTCATCTTACAGAGATATTTGTCACTGCTCGAGCGGCAGCCACGACCTATGCTTTGGAAACTCTGAAGAGTCATTCCCCAACCCGGGCACCCCCAGAGCTGCTCTCCAACCTTAGCAGATACAATAAGGCTAAGGCAGAGTCCCCAGCCCCACCCCAGCACCCAGAAAACAAAAGTGAAATGTATGTCCAATCCTGTCGACCACTATGCAGATCACAGACCACATTCTAACAGGGCCACTCTCAGTTCCCTCATGTGAGCCATGAAATAGACAATGACCTCAGTATCCACTGTCCCTGTGACTCGGTGTCGAGTCACAGCTGTGGGTTTGATCTTTAGTACAGTCACAAACAGACACAGACAAGAGTCACGGTTTTGCAACAAAAAAAAAAAAATATCCAAGGCGTGCACATACATAGCACAGCTAATAACTAGAAGCTGCCTAAGGAGCTGGGGAGATGGTCAGCCAGGACAGTGCCCCCTGTGCAAGCCAGAGGACCTTAGACACCCTAATAATCACGTCAAAGGAGGCAGTGCATTCCTTATCCCAGGACTGCAGCTTGCTGGCCAGTCCAACAGGACTGCATAGCTCCAGGTTGAGTGAGAGTCCTAGCCTCAACCTTTAACGTGATGAGGGACTGGAGAGTGGACTCTGGGATTGGGAGCGCTCCGTGCACTTGCAGAGGATGAGGGTTCAGATCCCAGCACCCACACAGCAGCTCACAGCAGCAGCTTCTAACTCTAGTCCAAGGGGATCTGGTGCCCTCTTCTGACCCCCATAGACTCTGGCAGCTCCAGCAGGGTGGCGGGCAGCACCTGGAAGTAGTTGCCCCTGAGGTTGAGCACCTGGAGGCTGCAGCAGAGCAGCGACTGGGCCAGGCAGACCCTTGGGCAGCGATCCTGGGCCGCCCAGCTGGTTATTCCTGGCCAGCAGCATGCACTGGACGCTCAGTGTCAGCAGGTCGGGTCCCAGCACTGCGAGGTCATTGCCAATCATGTCCAGGAGCAGGAGGAGGAATCCACCGCCCAGCGCGCCCCTGGAAGCGACCAGCAGCAGTCACAGCAGCGCCACCTGCAAGCAATGCCCCACATTCTGTGGACAGACCAGTTGAGTTTGGCCTCCCCTAGCCCGGTCTCCTCCGTCCAGCGGGATCCTAGGACGCCTGATGAGGCAGTGCATCCCGGAACCTGAAGGGTTCCACCCCATCAGAAGTGGTGTAGCATGGCCATGCCCAGGCACTCACCTCTGATGCCAGCCGAGTCAAGCCTCAACCTTCTTCTTTACTGTTTGGCTAATATCCACTTACAAGTTGGTATATACAGTTGTAGATTTGGTTTATTGGTAATATTATCTTTATGGGGTTCCCAAATTATACGAGAATTTGCATGTCTAAGTGTGAGACACTGTCCTTCTTCCCAGATTGTGCTAAATGCTAAATAAATTTGCTAGTAGCAAACGACTGGACAGGGAGACAGAGGTGGGACTTTAGATTTCTCAGACAGTAGATCACTGAAAGAAGGAAGTTTTAGAATTGCCATGCTGTCACCTTTCCATGGGACTAGATGTCCCAGGCTAGGTTGGTACCCAAGAGGGTCTTCCTCTTCTCTGTGCACAGGGTAGAGGGGAATATGGAGGGAGAGGGATTTGTAAGATCATAACTAGAAGAGGAGATGGGGGACTGCAGTCAGGCTGCAAAGAGATTTTTTTAAAAAATAAATTAAAGAAAAAAATATTGCAATGCTGGGGAAGCAGAGGATTGAAAGATCTCTCATTCTCATGGATTGATAGGTTTAATACAGTAAAAATGGGCATCTTACTAAAAGAAATCTACTGACTCAATGCAATCCCCATCAAAATAGCAACACAATAATTTACTGACATGGAAAGAGCAATGCTCAGTTTCACATGGAAAAACAAAAAAAACAGGATGAATGAAACAATTCTGAACATGTAAAGACTTCTGAAAGAATCACCATCCCTAACCTCAAGCTGTACTACAGAGCAATAGTGAAATAAATTGCATTATAGCGGACTCGGACAGTCAGGTTAATCAACCGAATAGAGTCAAAGACCCAGAATTAAACCCACACACCTGTGGACACGTCTTTTGATTAAGAAGCCAAAACTATACAACCAAAATTGTAGCATCTTCAAATCAGACTGGCACTTAGCACCTTATTTTAAAACAGCGGTGGATTAAGTGAGGGATTGCTTGCTAGAACCCTTCCCGTCATGTCCAGATGCCTCTTGCTTTTTTGGCTAGGGCGAGATTTGGAGCAATAAACTTCTATTGAACCAGAAGAAGAGAGTCAAATTTGCAGAAGAATCTTTTACATAAGTAAACATATATAAACTCACATAAAATTATATATGGATTCGTGCTTACACATTCATATATCTCCATTAAAACCAGTTGGGCCACACTACATCCTTATCTCATAATTACACACACACACACACACACACACACATCTATACTTACAAATGCATTTGGAGCAAAAGATCAAGCACCAGTGCAGAATGAACTCTTTCATTCTGGATGAAAAATGAGCTCCAATCTTTATTGCATAGAGAAAGAAAATCTTCTTCAAGTTTGTGGCTAAATGAATTTAACCCAAGTCCATAGCAGAAAGCTTTGTGCTCTTTAGTAAGACTAAGCTTGCCTTGCTATTAAGAAAATACCTGTTCTGTCCTGTGGTAAGGAGGGTCCTACATGCTCCTTCCACTCTCTCTGTAGTTCCTTCATTTTGCCTCTTTCTGTCTGCATTGTGCATATTGCTGTTATTTTATAAAGTTGCCTTATATTTAAGATATTAAACTCTGCATTCTCCTTCTAATCTTGCTCCCTCCTCCTGCTCTGATATAACAATGCTATTACTTTTAATGTATTTGTTACTTTTTATTTCGCTCACTTTTTTATTAGATATTTTCTTTATTCACATTTCAAATGTTATCCCCTTTCCTCATTTCCCCTCCAAGCCCCATCCCCTCCCTCCTCCACCTGCTTACTACCCCACCCACACCCGCTTCCCTATCCTGGCGTTCACCTATACTTCGGCGTGGAGCCTTCACAGGACCCAGGGTCTCTCCTGTCATTGAGGTCTGACAGGGCCATCCCCTTCAACATATGTGGCTGGAGCCATGGTTCCCTCCATGTGTACTCTTTGTTTGGTGGTTTAGTCCCTGGGAGTTCTGGGGGTGCTGGTTAGTTCATATTTTTGCTCCTTCTACAGGCTGCAAGATCCTCAGCTCCCTGGGTCCTTTCTCTAGCTCCTCCATTGGGGACCCTGTGCTTAGTTCACTAGTTGGCTGTGAGTATGCACTTCTGTATTTGTCAGGCACCTACAGAGCCTCTCAGGAGATAGCCATATCATCTTCCTTTCAGGAAGCACTTGCTGACATCCACAATGGTTTCTGGGTTTGGTGACTGTATGAGGGATGGTTCCCCAAGTGGGGCAGTATCTGGATGGCCTTCCCTTCAGTCTCTGCTCCACATTTTGTCTCTGTATCTCCTCCTGTGGGTATTTAGTTCCCCCTTCTAAGAAGTACTGAGGTCTTCCTTCTTCTTGAGTTTCATTTGGTCTATGAATTAGATCTTGGGTGATCCAAGCTTCTGGGCTAATATCCAATTTTTAGTGAGTCCATGCCATGTGTGTTCTTTTGTGACTGGGTTACCTCACTCAGGATGATATTTTCTAGTTCCATGCATTTGCATAAAAATTCCATGAATTTGTTGTTTTTAATAACTGAGTAGTACTCCCATAGGCAAATATCATCTACAAATAGTGATATTTTGATTTCTTACATTCCAATTTATTTGCATTTTACCTTCTTTTGTTGTCTAAATGCTTTTGCCTTGTCTTTGAGTACTATATTGAACAGGTAGGGAGAGAATGGACAGCCTTGTCTAGTTCTTGATTTTTGAGGGATTGCTTCAAGTTTCTCTCCATTTAGTTTGATGTTGGCTACTGCTTTGCTGTTTATTGCTTTTATATTATCAGGTATGGTCCTTGAATTTATGATCTTTCCAAGACTTTTATCATATAGGGTATTGGATTTTGTCAAATACTTTCTCTGCATCTAATGTAATGGTCATGTGATTTTTTCTTTGAGTTTTTTTTTTTTTATAGTGAATTACATGTATCATTAGGGGGTGATGGATTTTGTCAAATACTTTCTCAGCATCTAATGAAGTTATAATGTGTTTTTTTCCTTTGAGTTCCTTTATATAGTGGATTACATTGATATATTTCTGTATAATGAACCATCCCTGCATCCCTGTGATGAAGCCTACTTGATCATGATGGATGATTGCTTTGATCATGGATGATTGGTAGGTAGATATTGCTTAAATTTGCTTTTGTCATGGAATGTTTTGGTTACTTCATCTATGATGATTGAGAGTTTTGAATTCGACTGAAGCCTCAGTTGATGTTTTTTGTTCTATTAAGGTCTGCATGATCTCTATCCAGGCTCTTTTGGCTTTCATAGACTTTTGAGAAGCCTGGTGTAATTCTATAGGTCTGCAATTTTATGTTACTTGGCCTTTTTCTCTTACAACTTTTAGTGTTTTCTTTGTTGTATATATTTAGTATGTTGATTATTATGTGATGAGAGGATTTTTCTTTTCTGGTCCAATCTATTTGGCTTTTTGCACATTTATGGCCATCACTCGCTTTAGGTTGGGGAAATTTTCTTCTATGATTTTGCTTAAGACATATTCTGGACCTTGGAGTTGGAAATCTTCACTCTCTTCTTTTCCTATTATTCTTTTTTAATGTAATTTTTAAAATTAAATTTTTTTGTATTTTATTCTCCACCCTGCCAACCCCTGTCTACCCTCCACCTGTTCCACATGCTATACCACTTCCCCTCCCCCTGTCTCCACGTGGATATCGCTAAACCCCATCCCACCTGACCTCCAAACTTCCTGGGGCCTCCAGTCTCTTGAGAGTTAGGTGTATCACCTCTGACTGAACACAGACCTGACAGTCCTTTATTGTATGTGTACTAGGGGCCTCATATCAGCTGGCATATGCTGTCTGTTTGGTGGTCCAGTGTTTGAGACATTCCGGGGGTCCAGATTAATTGAGACTGCTGGACCTCCTACAAGGTTTCCCTCAGCTTCATTCAGCCTTCCCTAATTCAACAGCAGGGGTCAGCTGTTTCTGTTCATTGGTTGGGTCCAATCATCTGCATCTGACTCTTTCAGATGCTTGTTGGGTCTCCCAGAATGTTGTCATGCTAGGTCCCTTTTTGTGAGCGCTCTATAGCATCAGTAATAGTGCTTGGGACCTTCCCTTGCACTGGATCCCACTTTGAATCTGTTGCTGGGCCTTCTTTTCCTCAGGCTCCTCTCCATTTCCATTCCCGTATTCTTTCAGACAGGAACAATTATGGGTCAGAGTTATGACTGTGGGATGGTCCCCCTCTCACTCATTTGAAGTCCTGTCTTCCTGCTGGAGGTAGGCTCTATAAATTCCCTCTCCCTACTGTCAGGCATTTTAACTAGGGTCCCTTCCTTTTAGTCCTGTGAGTATCTCAACTCCCAGGTCTCTGGGGCATCCTGGAGGGTCCCCCAACCTATCTTCTAAGGTTGCCTATTCCCATTCTTTTTGCTGGCTCTCAGGGCTTCAATCCTTTTCCCTCCACAAATGTCAGATCAGGTTCCCCTCTCTCCCCCCTTCCTCTTCTCCCCTGCCATGTCTACTTTTCTTCCCAGGTCCTAATCTGTCTTTTGTTTGTTTGGTTCGTTGTTTTTTTTTTTGTTTGTTTTGTTTTTTTTTTTTTTTTGCTAATATCTACTTACTACTGAGTATATACCATACATTTCCTTTGGAGTCTGGTCTGAGCTACTTCACTCAGGATGATATTTTCTAAATCTATCCATTTGCCTGCAAAGCTCAGGATGTCCTTGTTATTAAAAGCTGAGTAGTATTCCATTGTGTAAATGAACCACATTTCCTGAATCCATTCTTCTGTCCTGAGATATCTAGGTTGTTTCCAGCTTCTGGATATCACAAAAAAGGCTGATATGAACACAGTGGAACACGTATCCCTGTGGCATGGTAGGGCATCTTTTGAGTATATTTCCAAGTGTGGTATAGCTGGGTCTTCAGAAATATCTATTTCCAATTTTCTGAGGAAACTCCAGATTGATTTCCAGAGTGGTTGTACCAGCTTGCAATCCCACAAGCAATGGAGAAGTATTCCTCTTTTTCCACATCCCCTCCAACAAGTGTTTTCACCTGAGGTTTTGATCGTAGCCATTCTGGTTGGTGTAAGGTGGAATCTCAGGGTCATTTTGATTTGCATTTCCCTGATCAGGAAGGACTTTGAACATTTTTTTAGGTGCTTCACAGCCATTAGATTCCTCAGTTATGAAATCTTTGTTTAGTTCTATACATTTTTGGTTTGGGTTTTTTTTTGTGTGTGTGTGTGTGTGTTAGCTTCTTGAGTTCTTAATAAATTTGCATATTAGCCCTCTATTGGATGTGGTGTTAGTGAGGATATTTTCCCATTCTGTAGGTTGCCAATTTTTCATATTGATTATTTCCTTTGCCTTACAGAAGCTTTCCAGTTTCATGAGATCCCATTTGTCAATTCTTGATAGTAGAGAATGAGCACTTGGACTTCTGTTTAGGACGTTTTCCCCATGTCAGTGGGTTCAAGGCTCTTTCCCACTTTCTTCTCTATTATATTTAGTGTATCTGGTTTTATGTTGAGTTATTTGATGCACTTGGACTTGAGGTTTGCATAAGGTAACAAATATGGATCTATTTTCATTTTTCTACATACAGACAGCCAATTAGACCAACATAGTTTATGGAAGATGCTTTCTTTTTTCCATTGTATATTTTCAGCTTCTTTGTCAAAGATCAAGTGTCCATAAGTGTGTGGTTTTATTTCTGGGTCTTCAATTCTATTCCATTGATTAGCATGTCTGTCTCTGTACCAACACCATGCAGCTTTTATCACTATTGCTCTGTAGTAAAGCTCGAAGTCAGGGATGGTGATTCTCCAGCCATTCTGTTATTGTTAAGAACTGTTTTTATATCTTTGCTCCTGTGACTGTGTAGAGGTGTAGACAGGTACCCGGGGATCACCCGAGTATAAGAGCACTTTGGACACACCCCACCAGGGCTCCACCTCCACCTAGGAATTTAGCAGCACCACAGACAGCTGGGCACATACCTTGCCAGGGTTCATCTACCCTGCAGGGAGTCGGTTAGAGGGAGTCCCGCCTTTAGAGATGGGGCGCCACTATTTTTGCTCCTGTGACTCTGTAGAGGTGCAGACAAGTATGCAGAGATCACCTGAGTAGAAGAGGAATCGGGACACGGCCCACCCAGGGTCCCACCTGCACCCAGGAGCTGGGCAGCGCCACCACAACCATCTGTGTACCTAATCTGCTAGGGGATATCTGCTCTTCATTGAGTCCCGAAATTAGAGGTAAGGCCAACATCTTCTCTCCTGTGACTGAGCAGGCTGTTGCAGCCAGGAACACAGAAAACACCCCATTGTAAGGTCACTTGAGACTTGGTCTGCCAGGACCCAACTTGCACCCAGGAGCTGGGAAGCCCCACAGCAATCTGTGCCAGGGAAAATGGGTCACCCAGGGGTGCTGAGATAGGCTTGCAGGCACACAGGAGGTACAAGCACCAGCCAGTGACAGCAGGACCAACTAACACCAGAGATAACCAGATGGCAAAAGGCAAATGTAAGAATGTCACTAACAGAAATCAAGGCAATATGGAGGCCTTCAAGAAGGACATAAATAACTCCCTAAAAGAAACACAGGAGAACACAAGTAAACAGGGAGAAACCCTTGAAGAACTAAGGGAAAACACAACAAAACAGGTGAAGGAATTGAACAAAGCCATACAGGATCTAAAAATGAAGGTAGAAACAATAAAGAAATCACAAAGGAAAACAACTCAGGACATAGAACACCTAGGAAAGAAGTCACGAGTCACGGATCCAAGCATCAACAACAGAATATAAGAGAGAGAAGAGAGAATCTCAGAAGATACTATAGAAAGCATTGGCACAACAGTCAATGAAAATGCAAAATGCAGAAAGCTCCTGACCCAAAACATCCAGGAAATCCAGGACAAAATGACAAGACCAAACCTAAGGATTATAGGTATAGAAGAGAGTGAAGATTTCCAACTTAAAGGGCCAGCAAATGTCTTCAATAAAATTATAGAAGAAAATGTCCCTAACCGAAAAAAAGAGATGCCCATGAACATATGAGAAGTCTACAGAACTCTAAATAGATTTTTACCAGAAAAGAAATTCCTCCCCTCACATAATAATTAAAACACCAAATGTACTAAACAAAGAAAGAATATTGAAAACAGTAAGGGAAAAAGGTCACGTAACATATAAAGATTGACCTATCGGAAAGGTTGACTCTGAATTTCTCACCAGAGACTATGAAAGTCAGAAGATCCTGGGCAGGTGTCATAGAGACCCACAGGGAACACAAATGCCAACCCAGACTGCTATATACAGCAAATACCTCAATTACTATAGAGGGAGAAACCAAGGTATTTCATGACAAGAACAAATTTACACAATATCTTTCCACAAATCCAGCCTTTCAAAGAATAATGAATGGAAAACACCAACAAAAGGAGGGAAAATACACACTAGAAAAAGCAAAAATTAATCTTCCTTCAACAAACCCAAAAGAAGATAATCATACAAATATAAAAATTACATCAAAAATAGCCGGAAGCAACATTCACTATGCCTTAATATCTCTTAACATCAATGGACTCAATTCCCCAATAGAAAAGACATAGCCTAACAGACTCAGTGTCAAAAACAAACACTACCTCAGTGTAAAAGGCTGGAAAACAGCAACAGACTCATTCTGACAGAAGAAAACTTCCTAAGCAGAACACCAATGGCTCAGGTTCTGAGATCAATGATTGATTAAGGGAACTTCATGAAACTGCCAAGCTTTTGTAAGGCAAAGGACACTGTCAGCAAGACAAAACAATAGCCTACAGATTGGCAAAGGACCTTCACCAACCTTGACAGAGATGTCTTGCTCAAGAAGTTAAATAGCAACAACCCAAATTAACCCAGTTAATAAATGTGCCACAAAGCTAAACAGAGATTTCTCAACATAGAAATCTCAAATGGCTGAGCAGCTCATAAGGAAATGTTCAAAGTCCTTACTCACCAGGGAAATCTCAGCATAACTGAGATTCCATCTTACATGGGTAAGGATGGCTAAGATAAAAAACTCAAGTGGCAGCACATGCTGGTGAGGATGAGGAGCAAGGGGAACTCTCCTCCATTACTGCTGGGATTGCAGATTTGTACAAGCACTGTGGAAAGTTGGCAGTTTTTCTGAAAACTGAGAATAGTTCCACCTCAAGACCCAGCTATGGCACTCCTGGGTATATACACAAGAGATGCTCGCCATCCCACGAGACACTTGATAATCGTCTTCATAGCAGTTGTACATGTAGGAGCCAGAAATTGGAAACGACCTAGATGTCTCTCTAATGAAGAATGGAAAAAGAAAATGTTTTACATGTTTGCGTGTTATGTACTCACTTGTAAGTGGAGATTAGACATAAGCAACAGGATACTCCTGCTACATTCCACAAACCTAAAGAAGCTACACATGAAGGATGGTAGAAGCAAGGATGCTTGAACTTCACGTAGACGGAGGAATAAAATAGTGATAAGAGGCAGATGGAGGGAGGAAACTGGGAACTGGGTGGGAGAGGAAATAGAAAGGGGAATGGGGAAGGATCAAGTGTGGGGAAGGACAGAAGGGATGTCTAGATGGCCATTAGAATAACTGGAATTCTGCTTCTCATAGGAGGGTGTATAGGTGACATCTTCAGGAAAAGCCAGAGACCTGGGATAAGGAAGACCCTCAAGAATCAATGGAGATGTCTTTAGCTGTGACTCCAAGGATTGGAGATACAGAAACTGAAGAGGCCACCTCCTGAAACAAGGAAGCAGGAAGACCAGGGGAGTCATAGGGACACCAACTGTCTTAGACAGGGTTTCTATTCCTGAACAAACATCATGACCAAGAAGCAAGTTGGGGAGGAAAGGGTTTATTGAGCTTACACTTCCACGTTGCAGTTCATTACTAAAAGAGTCAGGACTGGAACTGGTGCAGAGGCCATGGAGGGATGTTTCTTACTGGCTTGCTTCCCCTGGCTTGCTCAGCCTGCTCTCTTATAGAACCCTAGAATACAGCCCAGAGATGATACCACCCACAAGGGGTCCTCCCCCCTGATCACTAATTGAGAAAATGCCTCACAGTTGGATCTCATGGAGGCACTTCCCCAACTGAAGCTCATTTCTCTGTGATAACTCCAACCTGTGTCAAGTTTACACTCAAAACCAGCCAGTACACCAACCCACCTTAAAATTTCCAACCAAAAATTTATCCTGTCTACAAAAAAATGCAGCCATGAGGAATGGAGCAGAAACTGAGGGAACAGCCAACTAATACATGGCCCAACTTGAAACTCATCCCAGGGTCAAGCACCAATCCCTGACACTATTAATAATACTCTGTTATGCTTTCAGAAGGGAGGCTAGCATGACTCTCTTCTGTCCTCTGAGAGGCTCCACCCAGCAGATGACTCAGACAGATCCAGACAGCCACAGCCAAACTGGATGGAGCTTGGGGACTCTTATGGTAAAATAGGAAGGATTGTGGGCCCTAAGGGAATGGGAATTCCACAGGAAGACAGACAGAATCTACTAACCTGTAACTTGGGATTCTCAGAGACTGAACCACCAACTAAAGAACACACAGGGGTAGACCTAGCCCTCCCCATACATATATAACAAATATGCAGCTTGCTCTGCATGCAGGTCCCGAACAACTAGAGCAGGAACTATCTATCCTAAGAGCTGTTGCCTAGATATGGGATATGTTCTCTCTGGGCTGCGTTTTCTGGCCTCAGTAGGAGAGGATGCACTTAGTATAACAAAGACTTGATGTGCCAGGGTGGGGGTGTAACCAGAGTTGGCCCCCACTGGCTCAGAAAGGAAAGAGGGATGGGGCCAGGAAAAGAGCAGTAAATGGTATGTAAAGGGAATAAGTAAAAAGAAATATTAAATAAAAAATTATTAAAAAACATTTTTTTTTTGCTGGTGCAATTACCTCACAACATGAAATCATGTGTGCATCCTTGATTTTGTTTATTTGATCTTTTATGGGTCAGGACCAAATTGACCCTATTATTATGGCTCTGTAATACATCTTAAGATATGGAATGGTATTCCCCACAATATTTTCCTCTTTGCTTCTGATGCTATTGGCACTCTGGGGTCTTTTGTGGTTCCATATGAAGGTAAGGTTCACTTTTTTCTATTGAAATGAAGAATGAGATGAGGATTTTCAGGGGGGGAGGGTTGAATCAAACCTATAAAAGGTTTTGGTATAATACTCATTCATTTGATGTAATATTCATTTTACCAATCCAGGAGTAAGACATTGTCTTTATCTCTTTCTTCAGAGGTTGAAAGCTTCCATTGTAGATTCCCATCACGTCCTTGTTGTTCATTTCCAGGCACTTTATTTTCTTTGAGTCTGGTGGAGAGGAGTATGCTCATGATCTTTCTCATTTTTTAATGTTAGATGTATAGAAAAGCTATTGATTTATGCATATTGAATCTCTATGCTGCCACATTGCTGAATTTGTCATTTCTAGAAGGTTTTTGTTCAGATTCCTGGGATCTCTATTATCTAGTATCTTGTCCACTGTACACTGGGATAGCTGGATATCTTCCTTCCTGATTGTGTGCCTCTAATTTCCTTCCCTTGCTTATTACCTCAGCTGCACTTTGAGAACAGTGAAGATAGCAAGTGCTATTGACAAAGTTTGGGAGCCCCAGATGTCGCTGTCCCATTACTGAATTCAGAGGGGTTGATTGATTTATTCTTTAATCCATATCAGATCATGTTGGCTGAGGGTTTCTCACATATATCTTTTCACTAGGCTGAAGTATTGTCCCTGTGTTTCTACATTCTCCTAAGACTTTTATCATGAGGGCATAACGTATTTATCAAATAAATTTTCTGCATCTAGCTCTCTTGAATACTTTACATGACTGTAGGAATATGTCTGAGACTTAAGGGGAGTTACAGGGAATTAAATTTCTCAAAAGTTGAGATCAAGTAAACAAACTTTAACTCTTTAAATTTTCCTGTTGACTCTTCCCTCATGATAGTAACAAGCTCCAATTGGCCACATTAGGTTTTTCTCCTTGCTGACATCCGATCTGAAGTACCGGTTTCAGTCAATATCTACTAGTTCCACTTCAAAAGTGAGCTTGGAGTTTGGTGGAATTCTGGCATCGGGCTGTCCTTTCTTTCTGTAGGCCCATTCTGGTTCAATCTCCAGTCGAGCCTTTTCTTCTTTATTCATAGTCAAGAGTGCTCCATCCCATCTTCTGTTAACCTTGCCTACTCCAACCTTAAAACTTAAAAGGCTTGACATTTTTCTTCTTTGACCTTGTTTGAATATTAGGATCAAAAACAGTTCCATCTGGGAGTGTCCCCATTTACCAGCAGTGAACAACATCTCACTTTTTAGGAATGTTGGTTTATATCTCTTTTTTTTTTTTTAGAAAAGATTTTGTATATTTTGGTGGACCCTCGAGAGTCTCCTCAGACTTGGATTCTTTGGGTTTATCGTCACCAAGCTTCACGTTTCTCACCTGGTCAGACGCTTTACTTCTGGTTTCAGCAATTTTGAGACACTTTCAAAAAGATGGTTATAGCACTAACCAAATGGTCCTCATTAGCAGTCTTAGTTACATTTTTTTATGTTTCCGAGTAATTTATGCTCTGTGAGAAACGAATCTGAACTGGGATCCTGCAGAAACTTGATGATGTCCTTCCTTCTTGGGCAGCTGCTCCCTGCTCCACGGTCCATGCACACTGCGGAACAACCTCAGCCATCTTCCCCCGCTGCTGCCACTGCACTGTTTGCACGTGTGTTGTGGAATATTTTTTAGTATTGTATCTTCTTTCTTAATTTCCTCCTTTTCATTTTTTCTTTCCTCCTCCTCCTCCTCCCCCTTCCTCTTCCTCCTCCTCTTCCTCCTCCTCCTCCCCTTCCTCCTCCCCTTCCTCCTCCCCTTCCTCCTCCCTTTCCTCCTTCCCTTCTTACTCCCCTTCCTCCTCCTCCCCTTCCTCCTCCTCCTCTTCCTCCTCCTCTTCCTCCTCTTCCCCCCTCCTCCAATCACATTGTGCCTAATGGCGGCTGCCCTGAGGACTGTATAAAGGCCTGCTGGGTGGGTTGCACTTGGTCGTTCTCTCTCCATGTGCAGGGTGATCCATCATATTAGAATGACAAATTCCTCTTGTTTTTTACATCGATTCCTGACTCTGAGTTGTTCATTTAGGAGATCCTGGTAAGCTAAGGCTCACCAGAGACTTACAGAACAACTAAGTTTGAATTTTTTTCCTCAAATTTTCAGGTTTCATTAAATTAAAACATTTGTTTTACTGATTTCTTTTAATAATGTTAGCACTTATAGGTATCTATTTACCTCAAAGGACTACTTTAAGTATGTGACACTGATTATGTAATGTTGGAATTTTACGCTTTCACATTTTGAAAATCTTTTTCTTCATTAACATAATTATTCAGTAATTTTTTTTTTTTATTTCCAGGAGTTTGTACATTTCTTAGGGATTTATTTGTTGTTAGTTGTAAGCTTTATTACATTCTGCTCAGATTGTAGTACCTGAGTTGTTATCGTTCCCTGTCCCCATTCCGTGAGGTTACAGCTGAGAAGCTGCCAAGGCCACTGCACGTCCTTTTCTGCCTCAGCCTGTGACCACCGCGAGGTGCCTCAGCCTGTGACAACAGTGAGGTGCCTCAGCCTGTGACCACCGCGAGGTGCCTCAGCAGGAGCCACCACTGCGGTGAGCTTACTCTCAACCCTCTTCCTGCCATCAACACGAGGTGCCACCACAGGCGCTGCCATGGGGCAGTGTCCTTTCCACCCGTCCTGAAGAGCTCCATGACTGAGCCCTAGAACCTAAGCCAAAGCAACCTGTGGCCTGAAAGGACTTCCCAGCCTGGCCAATGGAGCATATGTGGAAGAAACAGGGTGAAACAAATAAATACAAACACCAAAAACCAAAACTGAGTAATCACTAAGCAAAAAACCCACTAGTTCCCGAGGGAAGAAAAACCCACCAAACTCTGAGCTCCAGGAGATCAGGACATGACATTCCAGCAATCTTCACCTATTTCTAAGGGAAATATCTACCCTTAGAAATCTGTGCCCGCTAAGAATCCAGGACAAGCTTTGATTGCTTGGTCTTGAAGCAGAGAGCCCCTCTCCTGGATGCTTCCTCACCCCCAAATCTCCGAAATGAAGTTTGTGGTACTTTTATACATCTGGTTGGAAACACACACTCAAATGTGTGCACATACACACACACACATATGAGAGAGAGAGAGAGAGAGAGAGAGAGAGAGAGAGAGAGAGAGAGAGAGAGAGAGATTCTCTTGTCCCCACCCCATCTAAAACATTCCTTTTGACATGAGACTAAAACCCTAGTGGGGGAACCCCAACATTCCCGCCAAACCCCTCATGCCATGAATCTAAATAGAGCTCTCCCTCCCCTAAGGTGTCTCTTGTCCAGTGCTTGCTCTCAGTGAAATGAACAGTAACAGACAGAGCACCTTGTAAGGAGTGAGAAAAATCACTGTGGGTTGTGCCAGCTCTGATTGGTCACTAATGCTCTGATGACATAGAGAGCCATTGTGAGGAATGACCAAGAGCTGATTATATAGTGCACTGTCTGGGCTATTTTGTGTCCTTCTGTGCAGAGAGCTGTTTGGTAGTGAACTGCAGGACTCGGTAGTTGGATCAGATTTGGACATCGGTGATTGTTTGGATTTCGACATTGAACATCAGCTACATGTCCACAGACTGAGTACTTTCCTGCTGTTTCCGTAAACTCAGATGTTTGGGTTTCTGTTTATGTGACTTCATTCATTTGGGAGCCTTGTTTACAGCTTTGCCTTCTTGTTGTTTGCTTGTTCGTTTAATTATTTTCATTTTGTTTCTGGATTAACATCCATGTGTTTTCCTTCCTTCCCCCTCCTTTCTCCTTCCTTTCTTCCTTTCTCTTTCCTTCTTCAGTTTGTTTTATTGTTCCTGGGAGACTGGATTTCTTTGTATGGCCTTGGCCAACCTGTAACTTTCTGTGTAGACCAGGGTAGCTTCAAACTCAAAGATTTGCCTGCCTCCGGAGTGCTGGGATGAAATGTGGGAAGAAATCTGAGTAGCGTCCCTCCCTGGCCAACATCCATATTTGTTTTCCGAACTTCTCTTTTGACTTTGTCACTGTCTGTTACTCTCTAGCTCATCCTGCCTCTTATCCTCCAGTCCCCTCAGAGTTCCCCTTCCCTTTAATTCAATTTCAAACCACCAGTATCCTGCATATAAGGAAAAAATTGTGGTATTTGTCTCTGTTGGACTAAGATGTTCTGTATAACAGAGTGACCTCAACATCCATTCCAGAAAAATACTGACAAATTTTCATTCTTATTCATAGGTGCTGTGTGACTTTTGCCCCCATCCCGTGTAGATACTGTATCTACTGGGGCAAGTTGCATCCCACGCATTTCTGGGTAAAGCTATCTTGATGTTCAAGTGTTGCCTTTAGCTCAGTCCTTCATGATGGACGTCTTGGGTAAGCTTGTCAATGTTCTGCTCCTTTGAAATGGGGATCCTTGTTCTCCTGGCTAAAATGTTGTATTCCATCCCCCTTGCTCTCTTTCTGCTCTGAGCCTTCTTCCTTCTTTCCATCCTCTGTGTTTGTCTTTGCTTTGTTCTGGTTTCCCTGTATCCTTGGGCAGAGCCAGACTCGTCTATGGAAGTGTCTGTGTCTCTTAATTTCAGAATCTCTAGTATTAACCTATCTTAGAAGGAATTCTGATCTGTTTTCCCTGCCATCTTTGCTTGCTGTAGCTCCTGGTGACCAAGAGAAGGGAAGTGCGATGTCGGGGGACCTCGAGGCCAGTTGTCATGAAGGGAACCCCCTGGCACAGCATTACTATATCCTGGGCACCCTAGATAAAGGGTCTTTTGCAGAAGTCAAAGTGGCTCTCCATCTTATGACCCAGACCATGGTAGCCATCAAGATATTGAAAATGGGCACAAATATAGACTTCCTGGTCATCTCTGAGATAGTTCTTGTGAAATCCCTGAACCATAGTCACATAATACAGTTGTTCCAGATATTTGAGACAAGGCACAAAACATACCTGGTGATGGAATATGCAACCCGGGGATCCCTGCTGAAACACATCAACAATTGTGGGCATCTGGATGAGGAAGAGGCACATAGGATATTTACAGAACTCTCTTTGGCCGTCAACTATATCCACAGTCAGAATATTGTCCACCGAGACATCAAGGCCGAGAACATCCTATTGGATTGGGAGGGGCATGTGAAACTTACTGACTTTGGCTTAGGCAAAAGACTGGCCTCTGGGGAAAAGGTCAAAGGATTTTGTGGCACACCACAATATTGTGCTCCTGAAGTGTTTGATCACAAACAATATGATGGCCTCCCAACTGACATCTGGAGTCTCGGTGTAGTATTATACTATTTAGTTATTGGCCACCTTCCCTTCCGAGAGACAGTGCACTCCAAGATAAAGCATCTGATCCTAGCCCGGAGCTGTTGGATCCCGTATCACCTGTCTCCAGAGCTTCGAGACCTATTAAAGAGATTAATGACTATAGACCCCATAATGAGGCCATCCATTAAAGAAATATTGGTACACCCGTGGCTGTGCCATGATCAAGACCCATTGAGATCTTCAGAGGAAATCCCTAGAGAACCAGAATCCAACCTCGCTTTTGACATGTTTCTTATGGGGTACAACATTAAAGAGCTCAGGGAGGCTTTGAGGGAGCGGAAGTACAATCATGATATGGCGACTTATTTGATTATAAAAAAGAAGTATACCAGGCAGCCCCAATTTTATCACGATGGAGGGCAGGGCAGTACTCTGGACCCTACAAAAGCCTCCAACCCTCCCTGACCTGTAAGGAAGGGAACCAGTGCCCGTACTCTTTCCACCTTCACTTTGCCCACTCTCTCTGAGCTGCCCGGATGTGGAAGGAAAGGCTGTAGGAGGAGGCATAGTGTACCTCCCAGCCTTTCTTCCCTTGAAAGTAGCTTTCTGGAGAACACCTCCCCACTCCAGGGACTTATGCCTCATGTTGGAAAGAGTACATTCAGAGAGAAGGAGAGAAGCATCAATTCCACAAAATCATCATCAAGAAAAAGAAAGGCAACAACAACAACGCTAACCTCATCATCAGGAGCCCCATGGTCACTTTTCATATCCACACAATCCTCAACCTTTGAAAACACGCAAGATATCGCCCAAGAGAGCTCCAGTGCTACAGACACAAGTAGCAGCATGTCCTCCGGGGAGTCCAGAACCAGCAGCCCTTCCCCCAGTGAGGAGAACCAGGAAGTGAATATAGGCATCGAATCCTTACAAGACACTAGCTCACAGTCCATCAGGAGCAGCTCCGAAGGAGGTCCCAGGGTATGCCCAGATTCCCACTGAGAAAGCGGGCCTGGAGGCGCCTGAAGAAGAGGATTTCCAAAGCCTTAAGGAACTTGTGTTGCTACCTCCCAGTGAAAAATAACAAGGTCATGGCAGCCAATGAAGAGTGCTTCAGAGACACAGGCTGAAACAAGTAGGTGGGGTGTGATTGGAAAGTATGCACTCTCTAGTTTCTCCTTCCCTTAACATATTCCAGCATGCACACTAAGGGTGTTGGTGACATTGGGTCTATCATGCCAGAGAGAAAAGTCCCATCCTGTTCTTCCTCCTCCTAAGACTACACCCTTCCTCAAAACTTGAGCAACATGTAGACAACAGAGGATAGTGGCCTAATGCTAGGCAAGGATGCTGGAAATGTGTGAAGGGATCAATGGAGCATTTGGGCGGAATCAGCCTGAGGTCCCATGCCATCACAGGGCCAGCACAGCCAAGCATAAGTCCTGCAGATTTCTAAGATTTCTTCTGTCTGTTTCAAGGGCTATCAGAGGCCCTGTGGTCCCTGGAGGATGATACCAGAGAGTGGAGAGGAGTCTGCTGAGGATGCAGACAGGAGCAGGGAGGACAGAGCCAGACAGGAATTTCAGGTGGCTGTATGGCAGAGAGAAGATCTTTCTATAGTGCAGGCTTAAATTAGAGGCAAAATGTTATTTTCCCCTGAAGTCTGAAGGAAGATTCTGAGAAGTTCTGAATGATTTTCCTCCCGTCCCCTGTAGGGAGTTCCACACTGGGCAGCAGTCCCAGGATAGCTGTGGCCCAGTGAGTTAATCTTCACAGCACTCAGAAGCCCCTGGAAGAAACATCCATGGAGTGCTAGTGGTTACCAAGGATACTGAGAAGAAACACCAGACTTCAGAGAACCTTCATGCACAGTGAGAATGTCAGCTCAGCAGCCTGTCTCCAGGTGTACTTGTGAGCTGAGGAGAGAGTGGTCCTGGAGGCAGAGGAAGGAACCCAGAAGACCTGACCTGTTGCATGTATCCAACAGATATGTCTGATATTGTAAGAGGAGGTAACAGAACTGCGAAGCCATGAGTGTCTAGAAGTGAATACAGAGTGGGCAGAGATGGTTCAGACCCACAGCTCTGATGCAGAGCAGAGCATCCTGTTTACTGTATAGTCACACTGAGAGAGATCCTGAAGCCCTCACAAAACTACCAGCTCTAGTCTCTGATTGTGTATGTTGCACTCAAATTTGAGCCATTTGATGAGTATTCTTTACATCTGGTTGGACACACAACACACCCACACAACACACACACACACAGAGACACACAAAGAGGCACAGTCAGTACTAATGCTGTTTCCTTGAAGTGGAGAGAGCCCACGTTACAAACAAGGTAATTTCATAGTTTGAGTGACTCTGCCTTCTGTAACCTTTCCCCTAATCAATTTTCTCTTGTCTCCACTCCCTTCTGACAAAGTAACTCCCTATTCTCATCCTTTCTGGGAGTCATGGGAAGTGAGCATGGGCATTGTTCCCCACTTTGGCCCAGGGTACACAGCCATGTGCAAGGTGAGGCTTACCTATGCACCATCTTTTGAGGAGATCCAAGGTGAGATCTGAAGTGCTTGCCATTTGACTCCAGAGAAGGTGCTGGTAAAAAGCATTGCAGTGGGGTGGTGGTGGGGGTGGGGGCAATGTTGATGGCAAAACAGATGAGTCCCCCTGACAGGACAGTGTAAGTTTTCCTTTGGGTGGTCCATGGTGACTTGCCCCATTCCCACCAAGTATAAAGACAAAGAGAACTTCAAATGTGTTAAAGAGGAACTCAACCCCTCTGTCCCCAGACACCACTCTGTATTACAAACTATTTGGTGTAAATTGATCAGTTTTCCCTTAGAGCTGTCTCCTGGCATGATCATGTCCTTGCTACTTCTGCAATACTGCTGCTGCTACTGCTATTGCTGCTGCTCCTGCTCCTGCTGCTCCTCCTGCTCCTGCTGCTCCTGCTTCTGCTGTGTGTGCTGCTGCTTCATTCTCATGTCCATTGCAGGCAGGGAAAGGCCAGATGCTTCTGGAGCCAATCAGTGAGTGTCCCGACCCGCAGGACAGTCAACAGGGTTCCTTTAAGCCACCTAGAGGAAAGGCGATGGGGCGACAAGACACAAGAGAGAGAGGCCGGACAGCCTGTCTAGTTCTGATCAAGCTGTCAAACTTTAATTTCCAGACAAGTCAATATAAAGGGAAGCATACAAGGTTTGGGAGGGGTAAAGGGGGGAACAATCTCAGGGGGTTGGCATCATTTCTAAGAAACAGTTTCTCATAATTTCTGGTAAAGCTAGTTATTGCTGTTGGAATGTTGGCATGATAAAAGGTGGGTCATGAGGCGGTGAAGTGGAAAGGGGTTGCTACAGCAACCTATCTACAGATGAACGTCAAAAGGAGGGGGTTTTGAGATTTCCCTAGCATGGAGATCTAAGTGAGAATGACTCCTGGTATCGAGGTCTCCTGACATTGAAAGCCAGGTGGGGATGGCTCCTGGTATGGAGAGTTCTTGGCATTGAGTTCTGAAGATGGCTCCTGGTATGGAGAGTTCTTGGCACTGAGTTCTGAGGATGGCTCCCGGCAAGTGAGCATTCCAAAGCCTGATGCTCTGGAAACTGCAGAAAACACCAGTGACATCACTCAACACAGAACAAGGTTTGCAGCCAGTCTCACCTGTAGGGACCTGGGAATTGATGCCTTTTTCATGACAGACAACCCGGGTGGAAGAGGGGCACATAGCATCTTCCTGTCTCAGGCCATTGGGAGTGGGTAGTTATTTACAAGGGATGCACTATTGGACTTTTTGTAATTCTTAGCAAATCCTTTTTTATTCAGGTCTTCTTGATAGAAGAGGCACCTGTTCATTGATACAGAGGTAGGACAAAGCCAGTCCCACAAGTGGGTGGGCTAAGAACAAGAAAAGAAAGATGTGTTCTGATTCCAGGAACATCTGGCACCTTAGCCTTACCACGGTTGTAAGGAAACACTATCTGAGACATCTTGAGGAATTTCCTCACTGGGAACAGTTCCTTTCTGTTCTGGCAAGTGACCGGGGCAAGGCACTTCTCAAGTTCCCTCCATCCATCACCTCCATTCCTGTATGCATGGGGGCTAAAGAGAGATAACAGGGTACTCTTTGGGTTGGCACTACCCACAGCAGTGACATCAACACATGTGTGCAGAACTGATCAATTTTCAAAGAACCCAGAGTGTGGAATCTATATGGTTGTTGATTTTAGGTATTGTGTCTGGGTGAAGACTCAGGATGCGGACAGAGAGCTTGGTACCATGCTGTGCCAGCAACAGAAGTGTTACCAAGAAGAGCCCCCCCCCCCCCACACACACGGCAACCTTGAATAAACCTCTGTATCTGCAAAAGAAGGATGATTATTTTCTTTTCAAAAGAAATTTCAGCTGTCCAATGCCACCAGTCACCATTCTACTGGGCTTGGTGAACAGAACCTGGGTAATTGATGATAATCTACCACATTCATGGCTTGAAGTACATCTCTGAATTCTTCCTGCTACACACTGGCTCATTCCCATTCTTACGCCAACATCATTTTAGCATCAGGTGTTTGGTCCCTCTATCCAATATTTTCCTCCTTTTGTAGCTTCCTTTTCTCAGAATATTACACTCTCATTTTACCTATCTTGACATAAATGTCAGGATTTCTTGGCCCTTTCTTTCTCTGAAGCAGGTTGCTAATGTGAAGCGCAGGCTAATCAACTCACATTTTTTTTTCTAGGTACTTTGTGTTGTGGTGACAGGTTTGTATCTCTTGCATTTTTAGGCATTCTTCTTCCTTGACTTGTGTCTTGAGCAAGCATTCCATGGGTTCAAGCCCTTATCATAACCCCAGGTATTGAGACCTTCACAAACATTTACTGTGACTAGAATTTTTCTGTACTTGTTTTTACATTGCCTGTTGACTTCAGTCCCTTAAAGAGTTGATGGCTTGAAGATGTTCTCAGAAGCCATCGTTGATGTGGAGGAACTTTCTGGCAGTGTCTGTCACACAGCCAGTATATGTTTCTTCCTCTGGAACAATAGGCGGGGGCCCTGTCAAGCACATCCTGCAGAGTGATCTCAACAAGCAAGGCACTTTTATTCAGAGGCCCCTCTATGTACTCCAGTTAAGGGTGTGCAACCTGGGCGTGGTAGGATGGAAAGTTCATTCATGACAGTACTGTTAAAAGGTTCTTCAGTGAATATAGTATGTTCATCTAGGGAGTATGTCCATGGGATAGACAAGTAATTGTATGTCCTAGCCATAGGTCTAGGCAGAAAATTCAAAAGCTGCTGGCAGAAGATTTTGGACTGCTGTCGTAGGGGAATATGTGGTACAACAATAAGCTGAAACTTTATTTGAACAAATAGTCCCCCATAGGGTCATGGGAGCGGCTGCTGATAGAAGTGGGTGTCCTGTTCCCAAAATAAGCTCTAGAGAACCTCTGTTCCTGCTACACATGGCAATGGCCCAGTGGTATTGAACCTTCCCTAAAGGGAAGAAGTTTGAGCTCCCGGAATACTACTAATGTCATGTGATATCATTGATTCATTGGTGACAATCTTGATAGAAGCCTGACACCTGTTCATTATATACTTGGCACCTAGGATACTAGATCCGTCTTGGGGTGGATCAGTGTGTGCATCTTCTAGGTACAAATGCTTAAAATAGTAAAAAATGTGATAGTGCCCCATAGATACTGATCTGCTTTGTACACAGCCTAAGACCCAGCTCCATGGAATTGTGTCTTCTATGAGGTCACTTAGGGGATAGGCTGTGGATATTTTATCCAATATGGAAGTACAATATGGTGGTCCCTGGCTATTGCTCCCTCCTGGAACTTGCCCTTTCTTTGCCTCCCCTAGGTGCTGTCCTGTTACGGTGTCACTCTGCAGTCCCATCCCTGGTCACTGCTTTTGCCTTAAGGAACAGTATGTGGCTGCTTGCGCACTAGCCCTGCCTTGTAATAAAAATGGGCTGGGTCCTCTCGACACTGGACACGTAAGAGGTCATTGCGTGTCGTCCTGGTTACTAATATTACAAAGCAGTCACTGTTTGATTCTAGAGGCTACTTGACCAGTCTTTGTGCAATAAATATATGGCCTCTACCCCATGAGTTTTGGCTGACCAAAGGAACTTGAGTTGCCCTTAGGTCCAGTACCCATTCGGTGTTAAAGATACCAAGCATCTGAGTGTGTGTAGCATTTACTTGCATCCTAGGTTTTGGGTCTGTCCTAGAGTGGCCTTTCGTGGCCTAAATACTAGGTTTGCCCTAGTACAAGCGTACAGTAAATCTGGGTCTTGAGACTGTCTCAAGACCAGCATGATGATGGGGCACTCAGATCTGGGCCTTGCTTCCACTTAGTAGAGAACTGGGCTCACTTGTGGAGCTGTATGCAAGATGACCTCTTAGGTACTGGAGACATGTTTTGTGTGTGTGTGTGTGTGTGTGTGTGTGTGTGTGTGTGTGTATACCTTCCTTTGGTTTTTCTCCTGTGCAACTTTTTATTTGCTGTGTTTTCTTTGGTGTTGTTAACCTGCTCAGAATGCATTTTTCCTTCTAGTATCTTCTTTGGGGTGGATTTGTAGATGTTATTTAGTGTCTTTTCTCACAGAATATCTTATTTTCTCCATCTCTGTTGATTGAGAGATTTGCTGGATATCATAGTCTGGAATGACATATCTGGTGTCTTTAAGTCTGTAAGTCAGCTTTCTAGGTCTTTCTGGGTTTTAGAGCATCTGTTGAGAATTCTGGTGAAATTTAAACACGTTTGCCTTCATATGTCACTTTCCCTCTTTCCCTTTCTGCTTGAAATATTTTCCTATATAGTTTTTTAATAATATATATATACATATATAATATATACATAAATACCTATATATATATATATTTGATTATCTTTTGGTGAAAGATCTTTTCTGGCTCAATCTATGTGGTGTTTTGTAAGCTACATGTACATTTATAGATATCTCTTTAGTTTAGGGAAATTTTCCTCTATAATTTTATTGAAGTTATTTCCTGATCCATTGACCTGGGAATATTTTTTCTATTGCTATTATTCTGAGGTTTGGTTTTTTTCTTTCTTTTTAATTTTTTTTTTAAAAAAATTACATTATATATTTTATTCCCCCCCCCATCCACCCTCCCGACTATTCCACATACCACCTCCTCCCTACCCCCTCTCTCCATAGGATTTTCCAAACTCCCACCCCAACCCACCTGACCTCTATACTTCCTTGGGCCTCCAGTCTCTTGAGGGTTTACTGCATCATCTCTGATTGAACACAGATCCAGCAGTCCTCTGCTGTATATATGCTGGGAGCCTCACATCAACTGATGTATGCTGCCTGTTTGGTGGTCCAGTGTTTGAGAGAGTTCAGGGCTCCAAGTTAATTGAGACTTCTGATCCTCCTACAGAGTTGCCCTCCTCCTCAGCCCTAATTCAACCACAGGAGTATTGTTTTCCTTGAATTTTGTTGCTGTTCTGATCTTCTGTCCTGGGTTGCCTGCAGTTCTGGTGATCAGTCAGGCTTCAGGGCCAGTGTGGTCTCTTTTCTAAGATTTTTTGGTCTGGACAACCTCTTGGATTTGGATTTGGGGAACCACCATCACCTCTTGATCCCTAGAACTGGCATGACCTCTGGGAATGGAAAGATCTTCTAGCAACATTGTAGTGTCTAATATGGTTGATCAGAAGATGGGATGTAGTTTATGGCTTTTGGGAACACTTTAAGGGGAGCTAGTATGCAGGGGACCTTGTCTTACCTTGGGTCCCTAGTGCCCACATGGCCTCTGGGAAAGCTTCCAGAGTCATGGACCAGAATATAGAACCCAGAGCATTGGGTACCTTTTAGTGATGTTAGGCCTACTTTAAAGGGAAATTGTGGGCATTAGGTGTGGTCTTACATAAGGTCCCTGGCACTTAAATGGCCTCTGGGAAGGCAGCCAGAACTCAAAAAGTTTTCTGAAGAAAAACATTTAATTGGGGCTTGCTTATAGTTAAGTGTTATAGTCTATTATCATCATATTGTGAAGCATGGTGGAATACAGGTAGACATAATGTTGAAGAGATAGCTAAGAGTTCTACAACTGAGTTGGCAAGCTCCTGAGGAAGAGACTTTGGACCTGGCTTGAGCATTTGGAAAGTCAAGGCCTATTCCCCGTGACACAATTACTCCAACAGGGCCACACTAACTCCAACAAGGCCACACCTCCTAAAAGTGTCACTCCCTGTGCCACTTTAGGGCCATTTCACTCAAACTACTACATTCTACTCCATTGCATCTATAGTCCATCATCATCATGCAAAAATCAGTTAGTCTTACTTAGAATGTCCCCATTGTCTATCACAGGAACAGCTTTGTTTGAAAGCAAAGTCTTGTCTGAGTCTCATGCAATCTCACTGTAATCCCCTGTAAAATCACAATGAAGAAGCACGTCACATACTTTCAAAAAATAATGGCAGGGGATATATACATTACCATTCCCAAAGGGTATAAAGAGGATATAATGAGGAAATACTGGGCCAAGGGAGACTAAAAACCAGCTGAACAGACTCCAAACTCTGCATCTTCATGTATGATGTCAAAACACTCTTCAGATCTCCAACTCCTTTCATACTTGTTGAGTGCAACACACTATTTTTCTTGGGGTGATTCGGCCCTGTGTTAGCAGCTCTCTTCAGAAGATATCCCAGGGCTCTGGCATCTCTAACATCTTGGGGTCTCCAAGGCAATCCAGGCTTCACATTCACAGATTCATTCAATGGCCTCTCTTGACAAGCATGTAGGGACACCCCTAACATGTCTGACCTCTGAGAATTCCCTTCAACATGGAGGGAGATTTCACAACCTCTTTCTTGTAACCTTGACTCTGACATGATCACAAGGCCAAGGCTTCCAAGTTTTGTTATTTGTTGGGCTGGAAAATAACCCCCTTATTAAAACATTCTTATTTTTCAAATACAATTTTCACCAGCTTTCTGTTTTCAATGGTTTTCTTCAGTGCCTAAGGTTGAACGGCTTAGAAATTGCTCTGAAAAAAAACATGGTGGCCTTGGACGCTGAAGTCTACTTGTCTCTGCCTCCCTAGTGCTAGTATTAAGGTATGAATCAGGCCTTTTCATGAGTTGGAAGCTTGGCTGGGTCTTGCCTTACCTTGATGTCAACCATTCCTTGTATTTCATCTAGCATCAGGCACTTCTTTAAATTTTTTAAATGTCCTTGAGTACAGGATTTAGTTGCTTTAAATGTCCTGGTGCTCTCTTTTTCAGACTGTACATTTTGTATTTTTCCTAGTTCAGATTGTTCCTTTTCAATATAAAACTGCATAAGTCAGACCAAAAAGAACCACATGACATAGTCAATGCTAGGCTGCTTTAAGTGTCCTCTGTCAAAACTTTTAATGCATATTATGTTCAATCTAGCCTCAGATTGATCTTAACATAATTGTATAAAGCAGCAATGCTCTTAGCCAAAATATCACAAGAATATTTTTCTAGGCACCATACTAATAATATTCTCCCCTGAATCTTCTCTAGCTGAGCCCTCACAGTTTAAATAACCCCGAGCATCACTGTCTTCCATGATCCTACTACTATAACCCAATAAACCCTGTTTGAATTGTCCATCTTCACTTAAGTTCGAAGTCTGAAAGTCTTCTGTATTCCTCCAGATGAAAGCATGGTCCGTCCAATCTTGGCAACACCACAGGACATGGCACCAGTTTCCATCTTAGTGTTTGATTGCTGTGAAGAGGAACCATAACCATTGCAACTCTTAAAATGGAGAATACTGAATTGGGGCTGGGTTGTATTTCAGAGGTGAAATACAACCATTATTATTATGACAGGAGACATTGTGGCATACAGGCAGACATGGTACTGCAGAGTTAACTGAGAAATCTACATCTGGATTGGAAGGGAGAAGGAAGAGAGAGGGACCCTGAGCCTGGGTCCAGCATTTGAAACCTCGAGGCCCACCTTCAGTCACATACATCCTCCAACATGTCCTATGTGCTCCAGCAAAGTCACACCACTTAATCGTGCCAATCTCTGTGAGTGTATGGGGGGCGTTTTCATTCAAACCACCACAATCCTATTTTAGAAAAATAATTTTTGTCTTCTTCCTCCTCTTCTTCCTCATCCTCCTTTCCCTTCTCTTCCTCTTTCTATCTTTCTGCTACCAACCAAAGATTGCGAATGCATTTTTGTGTAGTCCGGCCTTTTCCACACGTTATCTTTAGCCTTACATAGACTGCCTACACGACTGCCTGGTGACCTCCACTGTGACAGGAGTGGCTTCCTTTGTCCTCTTCATTCCCTTGTGTCGGCAGCTCCTAACGTTTACTGCTAGCATGTAATGGTTTTCTCACAATACTTGAAAAAATGTTCAAGAGCTTCATTCAAGAGTTTTACAATATTATTTTATTCATTTAACTAAAACCTCAAGAAAAAAGAAACTCTGATATTGCTAGTAACACCATTAAAGCATTAGCCTAAGTAAACCTTGTTTCCATATCCTTCATTTATATTTCTGTTATCATCATTTGTTAACAAACTCTGTCAAGTAAATGTCTCTACAGGTGAAAAGATACCCAACCCTTCACATGTTATTTTTACAAACACTCATCATTACTGTATTAGTAAAAGTACGTACTATTTACATTTTTACATTTAGTTGTGTGTATTTGTGTGTGTGTGTGTGTGTGTGTGTGTGCACGTGTGTGCATGTGTGCATGCCTATATAAGGTTTATGTGAAATGAGTGTTGCCAGGAGTCCTGAAGAGCACGTCTGATCTCTCAAACTGATGTCGCAGTTGGTTGTGAGTCAACATGTTGCTGAGACCCAAACCAGGACTTTCTTAATACCAGGAAGCACTGTGCCATCTGTCTATCACTAGTGTCTAACTGAGGGTAGTAGAGCTTCAATATAATATGTATATATTTATATTGCTTTCACATGTTATTTACACAAAGTTGGAGAGTGTTACTTATGAAAAATCCATGTGTGTATCTACTGAAATTTAACTATAACAACCCTTCTACTTCCTTCTTCCAACCCTGTCCACATCCGTAGAAGAGCCCTGTCATTTTTTACAAATACATCAGTATCAATTTTCCAATGTATATAATTTAACACAAGAGTTTATATTTTAACTCTTATGGTTCATAAGTTTGTGGTGCTGTACCTTTTTAGGACAGCAAAATAAAAACTTTCCAATACACCAAACAATGAAAACCTTAAGAATACATGCAACTCAACTGACCTTTATATAAAGCCCTGCGTTTGTCAGTGCTCCCCCCAAACATAAGGATTCTTGACTCTATAAAAGATTCTTTTTCCTATAAAGATATTCAACTATGAATGAAAAGATTAATATGAAAAGACAAAGTTAGTACCACCCATAATATCATGACAATTTATACCAACTTTGCTGTCCTTTGAAGCAAAAGAAAATAGTTACTTGTGTTATGCCATACAGAGAGAAACAGCACGTTCTTTTTCCTTTTGCCAATTCCATAAGAGTTAGCTCCTCCACCTCACTTCCAGAAGATCCTGCTATACCACTCCTGGGCATATACCCAGAGGATTCCCCACCATGTAATAAGGATCCATGCTCTACTATGTTCATAGCAGCCCTATTTATAATTGCCAGATGCTGGAAAGAACCCAGGTATCCCTCAACAGAAGAGTGGATGCAAAAAATGTGGTATATCTACACAATGGAGTACTATTCAGCCATTAGAAACAATGAATTCATGAAATTCTTAGGCAAATGGATGGACCTAGAGAACATCATACTAAGTGAGGTAACCCAGACTCAAAAGATGAATCATGGTATGCACTCACTAATAAGTGGATATTAACCTAGAAACCTGGATTACCCAAAACATAACCTACACATCAAATGAGGTACAAGAAGAAAGGAAGAGTGGCCCCTTGTTCTGGAAAGACTCAATGAAGCAGTATTCAGCAAAACCAGAAAGGGGGAAGTGGGAAGGGGTGGCTGGGAGGACAGGGGGAGAGAAGGGGACTTACAGGACTTTTTGGGAGTTGGGGGGCTAGGAAAGGGGAAATCATTTGAGATGTAAATTAAAAATATACCGAATTAAAAAAATAAAAAATAAAAATAAAAAAAAAATACTCAGCTCCTCTTGGCACAAAACTCTAAATGGAAATCATGACTTGAGTCCTTATAAAAGGGTGCAGAACTTGAAAAGGAGATGCTTTGGTGTCCAGGTGTTCACAAAAGAGACCAAAAGAAAAACAAGCTCTTCCAGGACCTGCTATGGATGTGTAAGGCATGACTCAAAGCACTGTGCCTGTGGTAAACTCATTGGAGGGAGGTTACATTTATGTATTCTAAGGAAGAACCAGGCATGACAAGTTCCCTTGTTCTTGTCCATATAATGCTCTCTGTACAGCCCTGAATGCCAGCCCAGGATTCTGGCTCCACAGCTGTTGGAGATATGCTGTGACAACAGTCTTTATCTCCAAGGGCTTGTTTGTCAACATTAGCATAGGATTCCAAACCAGTCAGTTTATGGGATAATCCATAACAAGCATGCCCTGATGTTTCAAACCTTTCTGAGAATAAAGATTCCAACAAGGTAATGACAGAAGAAAGTGCCGACCATGTATCCATCATTCATGTGTTTAGCTGCTTAACTGTACCTCAGCACTCACTAAGCAGCACTGTGGGAGGCTTACACTTTGTTTTCTCTGCTTGATTGCCAGTATTTCACCTTCTGTCACACAGAAACAAATTCCCTCTTACCTAGAACCCAACCAGCTCTGCAACTGATACACTCAGACTTCTGCAGGACCTTGAAACACAGCTCTTCCTGACGGGGCAGAGGCCAGGTCTGAATTCACACCTTGTTCACTGCAGAACCTTAAAACCCACACTGTTCTAATAGGACATGAAATTCATTCCAACTCACTTTGTGTCTTCAGAAATTCATCTTCACAATCCCCATCTTCCACTTAGAAAATGAAGGCTCTCTTTGCCCTTCTGCCACCACCAGCTAGAGTGCGTTTCTGTCAGCAGTGATGGCAGAAGTCTTTGCAACTGCCTCCTGTACAGTGGCTATGGGCAGAAATGTGTACCATAAGCTCTTCTGTCCTGCAACCAGGGTGCAAGGTCTCTGGTGAAGTATTTAGCAGGGCATAGCACGAGGACAGGACGCAAAGGCCCCTGGGTGGTCCAGTTAACTGGGTGTAGCACAAAGGAGCAAAGACCTCTGGGTAAAACAGTTGGTATGTGTTCCTGTTTCTTGTTCGTGGAGATCTCTGGGAGGATCTCAGCAGTTGGTCTCTGTGGGCTTTTTGCCATAGGTAAGAAGGGATTAAATATAACGATTAAAAATATTTAACTGCAAAGTTACTACAAGTACTCATTGTCTGGGTCTTTCAGTTTTGTATGTACTAGAACTTCAGGCATTTGTCACATTGGTTTAAAAAAACCTATCTTTAGTAATTTCCCACATGTTCACATGACAGTTATATAAGGTTCATTTGTTTCTCCTGCCTCCAACTGCAAAAGCGAGTTTTCTTGTTAACCAGGTGAACTGAATGCTGTCCCCTGTGCCTTATTTTTTTTTAATTGTTCAATCTTTTTTTATTCGATATATTTTTTATTTACATTTCAAATGATTTCCCCTTTTCTAGCCCCCCACTCCCCGAAAGTCCCATAAGCCCCCTTCTCTCCCCCTGTACTCCCACCCACCCATTCCGACTTCCCCGTTCTGGTTTTGCCGAATACTGCTTCACTGAGTCTTTCCAGAACAAGGGGCCACTCCTCCTTTCTTCTTGTACCTCATTTGATGTTTGGATTAGGTTTTGGGTATTCCAGTTTTCTAGGTTAATATCCACTAATTAGTGAGTGCATACCATGATTCACCTTTTGAGTCTGGGTTACCTCTCTTAGTAGGATGTTCTCTAGCTCCATCCATTTGCCTAAGAATTTCATGAATTCATTGTTTCTAATGGCTGAATAGTACTCCATTGTGTAGATATACCACATTTTTTGCATCCACTCTTTTGTTGAGGGATACCTGGGTTCTTTCCAGTATCTGGCAATTATAAATAGGGCTGCTATGAACATAGTAGAACATGTATCCTTATTAAATGGTGGAGAATCCTCTGGGTATATGACCAGGAGTGGTATAGCAGGATCTTCTGGAAGTGAGGTGCCCAGTTTTCCGAGAAACCGCCAGACTGATTTCCAGAGTGGTTGTACCAATTTGCAACCCCACCAGCAGTGGAGGAGTGTTCCTCTTTCTCCACACCCACTCCAACACCTGCTGTCTCCTGAATTTTTAATCTTAGCCATTCTGACTGGTGTAAGGTGAAATCTTAGGGTTGTTTTGATTTGCATTTCCCTAATGACTAATGAAGTTGAGCATTTTTTAAGATGCTTCTCGGCCATCCAAAGTTCTTCAGGTGAGAATTCTTTGTTTAACTCTGTACCCCATTTTTTAATAGGGATGTTTGCTTTTCTGGTGTCTAACTTCTTGAGTTCTTTATATATATTGGATATTAGCCCTCTATCTGATGTAGGATTGGGGAAGACCTTTTCCCAATTTGTGGTTTGCCGATTTGTCCTCTTGATGGTGTCCTTTGCCTTACAGAAACTTTGTAATTTTATGAGGTCCCATTTGTCAATTCTTGCTCTTAGAGCATACGCTATTGGTGTTCTGTTCAGAAAGTTTCTCCCTGTACCAATGTTCTCAAGGGTCTTCCCCAGTTTCTTTTCTATTAGCTTCAGAGTGTCTGGCTTTATGTGGAGGTCCTTGATCCATTTGGATTTGAGCTTAGTACAATGAGACAAGGATGGATGAATTCACCTTCTTCTGCATGCTGACCTCCAGTTGAACCAGCACCATTTGTTGAAAAGGCTATCTTTTTTCCATTGGATGTTTTCAGCCTCTTTGTCGAGGATTAAGTGGCCATAGGTGTGTGGGTTCATTTCTGGATCTTCAATCCTGTCCCATTGATCCTCCTGCCTGTCACTGTACCAATACCATGCAGTTTTTAACACTATTGCTCTGTAGTATCGCTTGAGGTCAGGGATACTGATTCCCCCAGACTTTCTTTTGTTGCTGAGAATAGTTTTAGCTATCCTGTTTTTTTTTTTTTTGTTATTCCAGATGAATTTGATAATTGCTCTTTCTAACTGTGTGAAGAATTGAGTTGGGATTTTGATGGGTATTGCATTGAATCTGTATATTGCTTTTGGCAAAATGGCCATTTGAACTATATTGATTCTACCGATCCATGAGCATGGGAGGTTTTCCCATGCCCCAAGAGGGGCTTCCGGGCGGCCAGCGGGGAGAAGTCGGTGTGTGCTCTGGTGATTCCAGCAGGCCCCAGCAGGAGCCTTCAGGTGTCTGCTTCGATATCTTAACAGCCTGGGCAAAAGCACCCTGTCTACAGGCAGGGCAGGAGGTAAGCTGTGCACCAGAGGCCACCTGGGAAGGGGTAGCTTGCACTGGTGAGTCCAGCATTGACAAGACCAACTTACACCAGTGAGAACTAGATGGCAAAAGGCAAACTCAGGAACGTCATTAACAGAAATCAAGGCAATATGGCAACATCTGAAACCAATTCTCCTTTACCAGCATGTCCTGGATACCCCATCACACCAGTGAAACAAGATTTGGGTTTAAAATCACTGGTCATGATGCTGGTACAGGAACACATGAAGGACATACTTAAAGAAACTCAGAGAAAATGGATCAAAAGTTAGAAGCCCTTGCAAGGGAAACACAAAAATCATTGAAAGAAATCCAGGAGAATACAAAAGCCAATAATGAGGAAACACAAAAAACACTTAAAGAAATACAAGAGAACTTTGGTAAACAGATCGAAATAATCCCATGCCTCCTATCAGATCACTATGGAGTAAAAGTGGTCTTCAATAGCAACAAAAACAACAGAAAACCCACATACACGTGGAAACTGAACAATATTCTACTCAATGATACCTTGGTCAAGGGAGAAATAAAGAAAGAAATTAAAGAATTTTTAGAACACAATGAAAATGAAGACACAACATACCCAAATCTGTGGGACACAATGAAAGCAGTGCTAAGAGGAAAACTCATAGCCCTGAGTGCCTCCAAAAAGAAAATGGAGAGAGCATACATTACCAGCTTAATAACACACCTGAAAGCCCTGGAACAAAAAGAAGCTATTTCACCCAGGAGGAGTAGAAGGCAGGAAATCATCAAACTCAGGGCCGAAATCAATCAAGTAGAAACAAAGAGAACCATACAAAAAAATCAACAAAACCAGGAGCTGGTTCTTTGAGAAAATCAACAAGATAGATAAACCCTTAGCCAGACTGACCAAAGGGTACAGAGAAAGTATCCAAATTAACAAACTTGGAAATGAAAAGGGAGATATAACAACGGAAACTGAGGAAATCCAAAAAATCATCAGATCCTACTACAAGAGCCTGTACTCAACACAACTGGAGAATCTGGACGAAATGGACAATTTCCTTGACAGATACCAAATACCAAAATTAAATCAGGACCAACTAGACCATCTAAACAGCCCCATAATGCCTAAAGAAATAGAAGGAGTCATAGAAAGTCTTCCAACCAAAAAAAGCACAGGACCAGATGGTTTCAGTGCAGAATTCTATCAGACCTTTAAAGAAGAGTTAACACCAATACTCTTCAAACTATTCCACAAAATAGAAACAGCAGGAACACTACCCAATTCCTTCTACGAAGCTGCAATTACGCCGATACCAAAACCACACAAAGATCCAACAAAGAAAGAGAACTTCAGACCAATTTCCCTTATGAACATCGATGCAAAAATACTCAATAAAATTCTTGCCAACCGAATCCAAGAACACATCAAAACAATCATCCACCATGATCAAGTAGGCTTTATCCCGGGAAAGCAGGGTTGGTTCAATATACCGAAATCCATCAATGAAATCCACTACATAAACAAACTCAAAGAAAAAAACCACATGGTCATTTCATTGGATGCTGAAAAAGCATTTGACAAAATTCAGCATCCTTTCATGCTTAAAGTCTTGGAAAGAACAGGAATTCAAGGCCCATACCTAAACATCGTTAAAGCAATATACAGCAAACCGGTAGCCAGCATCAAACTAAATGGAGAGAAATTTGAAGCAATCCCACTAAAATCAGGGACTAGACAGGGCTGTCCCCTTTCTCCTTATCTTTTAATATTGTACTTGAGGTACTAGCGCGGGCAATTCGACAACATAAGGAGGTCAAAGGAATACAAATTGGAAAGAAAGAAGTCAAATATCATTATTTGCAGATGACATGATAGTCTACCTAAGCGACCCAAAAAACTCCACTAGAGAACTCCTACAGCTGATAAACAACTTTAGCAATGTGGCAGGTTATAAAATCAACTCAAGCAAATCAGTGGCCTTCCTATACTCAAAAGATAAGCAGGCTGAGAAAGAAATTAGGGAACTGACACCCTTCACAATCGCCACAAACAGTACAAAGTACCTTGGGGTGACTCTTACCAAATATGTGAAAGATCTGTATGACAAGAACTTCAAGACTCTGAAGAAGGAAGTGGAAGAAGACCTCAAAAAATGGAAAAACCTCTCTTGCTTATGGATTGGCAGGATTAATATAGTTAAAATGTCCATTTTGCCAAAAGCAATATACAAATTCAACACAATATCCATCAAAATCCCAACTCAATTCATCATAGAGTTAGAAAGAGCAATTCTCAAATTCATCTGGAATAACAAAAAATCCAGGATAGCTAAAACTATTCTCAACAACAAAAGAGATGCTGGGGGAATCAGCATCCCTGACCTCAAGAAATACTACAGAGCAATAGTCATAAAAACTACACGGTATTGGTACAGTGACAAGCAGGCATATCAATGGAACAGGATTGAAGATACAGAAATGAACCCACACACCTATGGCCACTTGATCCTCGACAAAGGGGCTGAAAACATCCAATGGATAAAAGATAGCCTTTTCAACAAATGGTGCTGGTTCAACTGGAGGTCAGCATGCAGAAGAATGCAAATTGATCCATCCTTGTCTCCTTGTACTAAGCTCAAATCCAAATGGATCAAGGACCTCCACATAAAGCCAGACACTCTGAAGCTAATAGAAAAGAAACTGTGGAAGACCCTTGAGGACATCGGTACTGGGGGAAAGTTCCTGAACAGAACACCAATAGAGTATGCTCTAAGATGAAGAATTAACAAATGGGACCTCATAAAATTACAAAGTTTCTGTAAAGCAAAGGACAGCATCAAAAGGACAAATGGACAACCAACAAATTGGGAAAAGATCTTCGCCAATCCTACATCAGATAGAGGGCTAATATCCAATATATACAAAGAACTCAAGAAGTTAGACACCAGAAATCCAAATAACCCTATTAAAAATGGGGTACAGAGTTAAAGAATTCTCACCTGAAGAACTTTGGATGGCAGAGAAACATCTTTAAAAATGTTCAACTTCATTAGTCATCAGGGAAATGCAAATCAAAACAACCCTGAGATTTCACCTTACACCAGTCAGAATGGCTAAGATTAAAGACTCAGGAGACAGCAGGTGTTGGCAAGGATGTGGAGAAAGAGGAACACTCCTCAACTGCTGGTGGGGTTGCAAATTGGTACATCCACTCTGGAAATCAGTCTGGCGGTTCCTCAGAAAACTGGGCACCTCACTTCTGAAATATCCTGCTATACCACTCCTGGTCATATACCCAGAGGATTCCCCAGCATGTAATAAAGATATATGCTCCACTATGTTCATAGCAGCCCTATTTATAATAGCCAGAAGCTGGAAAGAACCTAGGTATCTCTCAACAGATGAATGGATCCAAAAAAAATGTAGTATATATACACAATGGAGTACTATTCAGCCATTAGAAACAATGAATTCATGAAATTCTTAGGCAAATAGATGGAGCTGGAGAACATCATACTAAGTGAAGTAACCCAGTCTCAAAAGATCAGTCATGGTATGCAATCACTAATAAGCTGATATTAGCCTGGAAAACTGGAATACCCAAAACATAATTCACACATCAAATGAGGTACAAGAAGAACGGAGGAGTGGCTCCTGGTCCTGGAAAGACTCAGTGTAGCAGTATAAGGCAAAACCAGAACAGGGAAGTGGGAAGGGGTGGGTGGGAGAACAGGGGAGGGAAGGGAGCTTATGTGACTTTCGGGGAGTGGGGGACCAGAAAAGAGGAAATCATTTGAAATATAAATAAAAATATATCGAATAAAATAAAAATAAAAATAAAGAAATGTAATATGCAAGGATTCTGCATACAGTTGGCTTCTAATAAAGCACTCTTCAAGAGATCACCTGATGCCCCACTGCAATCCGAAACTGCTTTTGGCACTTACCAACTAGACTTCCTGTTATAGGTTGGTTAATGATCAGCAGTGACAATTTCATGCCTTTTAATGTTAGCTTATACTTTTAGTATTTTATTCCTAATCAACTAGTTAGTAAAATTTATTAATTTCCGATGACAACACTTTGTGTTACTATTTTTCTTCTCCACCTTAGGGATACAATGTATTTAATGTTCTCTCAATGCTTTCTTCGGTGTTCAGTGGTTGCTGGCTCTGGGAACTCCTCTACAGAGGACCAACATAATAGGCTCTGCTTCACTCTGACTTACGTAGTTGTAGTTTTTCTTTTAAATGTAGAGGAAGTCTTGGCTTAGTAAATAAGAGAAACAAAGGAGACACACGTGGTGGTTAAAATCTGCCCCCTTCCACCTTGAGACAAGTTTTCATGTATGTAGCCCAGGCTGGCCTCAAATGTACTATGGAGCCT
Source organism: Apodemus sylvaticus (assembly GCF_947179515.1). NCBI lineage: Eukaryota > Metazoa > Chordata > Mammalia > Rodentia > Muridae > Apodemus > Apodemus sylvaticus. The sequence goes on along the minus strand of NC_067491.1, from coordinate 57,988,263 downwards.
AGGTCAACTCTGAAGTCCTGTTCTTCTGCCTCTACCTCCCAAGTGCAGGTCTGAAGGTGTGCACAACTATGCCCGACTTTTCCTCATTTAGACCGATGTTGTAAAGAAGCTTCTTAGACTACTTAGCCGTTCTTAGACTACTTGTCATCTAGATTTTTTGGGGTCCAAACCTATTATTCTGCCTCTTAGGGAATACACAGATCAAGACTTTAGCCTCTCATTAAGTGTAAAAGACATTTACTTAGAAGAGATCATTGCAGTTAACACAAAGTTAAGATGGCCATGGAAGCAGATGGTGGTGTACACCTATAATATCAGCAACTAGGGAGGCAGAGGACCCCTAGAATTGCCACCTGGAAGATGTCCCCTCTGGGAGTTCTTCCTGGGGGATCTCTTAGTTCCAGGCCAGTCCATTCTACAGAGTTCCAGGCCCTCAGAACTCAGGTATTATGTATACAATTATTCAGCTAGTTAAAGTATATTTCCAAGTGTTTTGCACAGTGTCAGGTTGTAGGTTGCTCTGAAATAATTTCTATAATAAGCTTCCATAATCTTGCTAGGATTAAGGAACTGCTAGTTTATATAAAGTTAGTAACAATCACACAAGACGAGAGCTGGTTTAAATATATTAAAAGTTATAGGCCTTACTGTCCAGTTAGTTGTTTAGAAAGGCTTTCAACAGTCCAGGGGTAACACAAGGAGAAGGTTCATTTTATTTGTGTATAGTGTTCAGCATAAACCAGCCATGGTAAGAGGACTGTGATGACTTCTTTAATCAACTCAGCTGTCTGAGGTTGATCTGCCTGATTGCAAACATGACTGTTCTTCAGAATGAACCATGCTGTTAGTGTTTCTTCAAAGACTTACATGAAAATTGTGGTCAATCGGTTTAATTTTGAACTACCATTGATAATAAATTACACTCAAAGAATCTAAACTCGGGACCAGACTCACTCCTGCCAAATGTGAAGATAAAATGCAAAACCTTTCTTTCACACCATGGCAAAGTCTTACATGGACATTCAAGACGAAAAACGCTCAGGTCTCCAATCAACTTCAAGACCCGGTTTCTTTTTAAGTCACTTCTGCTCCGTGATTTATCAATACCCACTGCTCCCCAACCATGAAGAACTTTCTGCATTCTGGGTGCACTGGCTTCATCTTCTGAGTCAGACTCACTCTCGGATGTGGAGTTGTGTGAGGCAGAGTGCAGTGGGAGGAGCATTCTGGAGCACGCAGTGCATGAGGGAAGACGGTACTTCCCTCAGAAACCCACAAACTTAATTTGTCTGACACCACAGTCAAAATAGACTCCACCACACTTTGGGTTTTGGACAATTGTTGGCCGAACCCAAGTATCTATGAAGATTCCCAGGAAGTCCATAGTGTGTGTAAGAAATACTTCGATTCTTAATGGTCCTTGAGGCTAATTCCAGAAGAGCTGTATGGTCATGTTAAATCTCTAACAAAACAACCAACCAACGGGTTTCCTTGTAAACTCAACTTTTCCAGGGAATAAGATTACGGATCTCTCGAGGCAGGTATGTCACCAAGTTATGAAAACTGAGGATCGAAGCGAATGCAATGGTGATTGCTGAGTAGGCACACTTTGGATCTTGTCACACAGCACCTAGTAACTCAGAGAAGGCAGATTTGCTAATTCTTCTGGTGGGATTTCTTCAATGACGTTTACACCAAGGTATAAATATTCTAAACACTGCAAGTTCTCCATCTCTGCCGGGATGCTCTGCAGCTAATTGCCTCCCAGCCCAGGCTGAAGGTCTGAAGCACATGCAACTCCAGCAGGGAGGCAGGCAGCCCCTGGAAGCGGTTGCCACTGAGGATGAGCATCTGGAGGCTGCAGCAGAGCAGCAACTGGGCCAGGCAGGCCCTTGGACGGTGAGCCTGGGCCCCCCAGCCGGTTGTTCCTGGCCAGCATCATGCCCTGGCCACTCAGTGTCAGCAGCTCAGGTCCCAGCGCTGGGAGCTCATTGCCACTCATGTCCAGGAGCCGGAGGAGGAAGCCACGGCTGAGTGTACCCATGGCAGCGACCAGCAGCAGCAGCCACAGCAGCGCCTCCTACGAGTCAGGCCACTCCTCGGTGTGTGCCTCCAGCTCAGACTCCAGAGCCTGCGCCCCACATGCTGTGGATGGACCAGTTGAGTTTGGCCTCCCCGAGCCCGGTCTCCTCCATCCAGCGGGATCCTAGGACACCTGATGAGGCAGTGCATCCAGGAACCTGAAGGGTTCCACCCCATCAGAAGTGGTGCAGCATGGCCCTGCCCAGGCTCTCACCTCTGATGCCAGCCGAGTCAAGCCTCAACCTTCTTCTTTACTCTTTGGCTAATATCCACTTTCAAGTAAGAATATACAGTTGTAGATTTGGTTTATTGCTAATATTATCTTAATGGGGTTCCCAAATTATACGAGAATTTGCATGTCTACGTGTGAGACACTGTCCTTCCTCCCAAATTGTGCTAAATGCTAAATAAATTTGCTGGTAGCAAATGACTGGACAGGGAGACAGAGGTGGGACTTTCGATTTCTCAGACAGTAGATCATGAAAGAAGGAAGTTTTAGAATTGCCATGGTATTGCCTTTCCATGGGACTAGATGTCCCAGGCTAGGTTGGTACACAAGAGGGTCTTCCTCTTCTCTGTGCACAGGGTAGAGGGAAATATAGAGGGAGAGGGATTTGTAAGATCATAACTAGAAGAGGAGATGGGGGGGCTGCAGTCAGGATGCAAAGAGAATTTAAAAAAAAATAAATTGAAAAAAAATGAAAAAAAAAAAAAAAGAATTGCCATACTGGGGAAGCAGAGGATGGAAAGGTCTCCCATTCTCATGGATTGATAGGTTTAATACAGTAAAAATGGGCATATTGCTAAAAGAAATCTACTGATTCAATGCAATCCCTATCGAAATAGCAACACAATAATTTACTGACATGGAAAGAGCAATTCTCAGTTTCACATGGAAAAACAAAAAACCAGGATGAATGAAACAATTCTGAACAAGTAAAGACTTCTGAAAGAATCACCATCCCTGACCTCAAGCTCTACTACAGAGCAATAGTGATATAGATTGCATGATAGCGGACACGGACAGTCAGGTTAATCAACTGAATAGAATCAAAGACCCAGAACTAAACCCACACACCTGTGGACACATCTTTTGTTAAAGAAGCCAAAACCATACAACCAAAATTATAGCATCTTCAAATCAGACTGGCACTTAGCACCTCATTTTAAAACAGCGGTGGATTAAGTAAGGGATTGCTTGCTAGAACCCTTCCCCTAATGTCCAGATGCCTCTTGCTTGTTTGGCTACTGCGAGATTTGGAGCAATAATATTCTATTGAACATGAAGAAGAGAGTCAAATTTGCAGAAGAATCTTTTACATAAGTAAACATGGATAAACTCACATAAAATTATGTATGGATTTGTGCTTACACATTCATATATCTCCATTAAAACCAGTTGGGCCAAACTACATCCTTATCTCATAATTACTTACACACAAACACACACACACACACACACACACACACACACACACACACACACACACACATCTATACTTACAAATGCATTTGGAGCAAAAGATCAAGCACCAGTGCAGAATGAACTCATTCATTCTGGATGAAAAATGAGCTCCAATCTTTATTGCATAGAGAAACAAAACCTTCTTCAAGTTTGTTGCTAAATGAATTTAACCCAAGTCCATAACAGAACGCTTTGTCCTCTTTAGTACGACTAAGCTTGCCTTGCTATTAAGAAAATACCTCTGCCATCCGAAGTTCTTCAGGTGAGAATTCTTTGTTTAACTCTGTACCCCATTTTTAAATAGGGATGTTTTGTTTTCTGGAGTCTAACTTCTTGAGTTCTTTATATATATTGGATATTAGCCCTCTATCTGATGTAGGATTGGTGAAGATCATTTCCCAATTTGTTGGTTGCCGATTTGTCCTTTTGATGATATCCTTTGCCAACTCCAGAAAACCAAACAACCCTATTAAAAAATGGGGTACGGAGTTAAATAAAGAATTCTCACCTGAAGAACTTCGGATGGCAGAGAAGCATCTTAAAAAATGCTCAACTTCATTAGTCATTAGGAAAATGCAAATCAAAACAACCCTGAGATTTCACCTTACACCAGTCAGAATGGCTAAGATTAAAAATACAGGAGACAGCAGGTGTTGGAGAGGGTGTGGAGAAAAAGGAACACTCCTCCACTGCTGGTGGGGTTGCAAATTGGTACAAACACTCTGGAAATCAGTCTGGCGGTTCCTCTGAAAACTGGGCACCTCACTTCCAGAAGATCCTACTGTACCACTCCTGGGCATATACCCAGAAGACTCCCCACCATGTAATAAGGATACATGTTCTACTATGTTCATAGCAGCCCTATTTATAATTGCCAGATGCTGGAAATAACCCAGGTATCCCTCAACAGAAAAGTGTATGCAAAAAATGTGGTATATCTACACAATGGAGTACTATTCAACCATTAGAAACAATGAATTCATGAAATTCTTAGGCAAATGAATGGAGCTAGAAAACATCATACTAAGTGAGGTAACCCAGACTCAAAAGGTGACTCATGGTATGCACTCACTAATAAGTGGATATTAACCTAGAAAACTGGAATACCCCAAACATAATCCATACATCAAATGAGGTACAAGAAGAAAGGAGGAGTGGCCCCTTGTTCTGGAAAGACTCAGTGAAGCAGTACAGGGCAAAACCAGAACGGGCAAGTGGGAAGGGGTGGGTGGGAGGACAGGGGGAGAGAAGGGGGCTTATGGGACTTTCGGGGAGTGGGGGGCTAGAAAAGGGGAAATCTTTTGAAATGTAAATAAAAAATATATCGAATAAAAAAATATCAAAAAAGGAGAGAAAAACATAAAAAAAAAAGAAAGAAAATATCTGTTCTATCCTGTGGTAAGGAGGGTGCTACCTGCTCCTTCAACTCTCTCTGTAGTTTCTTCTTTTTGCCTCTTTCTCTCTGCATTGTGCATATTGCTCTTATTTTACAAAGTTGCCTAATATTTAAGATATTAAACTCTGCATTCTCCTTCTAATCTTGCTCCCTCCTCCTGCTCTGATGTACCAATGCTCTTACTTTCAATGTGTTTGTTACTCTTTATTTCACTCACTTTTTTATTAGATATTTTCTTTATTCACATTTCAAATGTTAACCCCTCTCCACATTTCCCCTCCAAAAACCCCTATCCCATCCCTCCTCCACCTGCTTACTACCCCACCCACACCCGCTTCCCTATCCTGGCATTCCCCGTCACTGGGGCGTGGAGCCTTCACAGGACACAGGGCCTCTCTTCTCATTGAGGTCTGACAGGGCCATTCCCTTCAACATATGTGGCTGGAGCCATGGGTCCCTCCATGTGTACTCTTTGATTGGTGGTTTAGTCCCTGGGAGTTTTGGGGTGCTGGTTGGTTCATATATTTGTTCCTCCTACGATGCTGCAAGATCCTTCAGCTCCCTGGGTCATTTTTCTAGCTCCTCCATTGGGGACCCTGTGCTTAGTTCATTAGTTGGCTGTGAGTATCCACTTCTGTATTTGTCAGGCACCTACAGAGCTTCTCAGGAGACAGCTATATCATCTCCCTTTCAGGAAGCACTTGCTGACATCCACAATAGTGACTGTATGAGGGATGGATCCCCAGGTGGGGCAGTCTCTGGATGGCCTTCCCTTCAGTCTCTTCTGCACATTTTGTCTCTGTATCTCCACCTGTGGGTATTTAGTTCCCCCTTCTAAGAAGTACTGAAGTCTTCCTTCTTCTTGAGCTTCATTTGGTCTATGAATTCTGTCTTGGGTATTCCAAGCTTCTGGGCTAATATCCACTTTTGAGTGAGTGCATGCCATGTGTGTTCTTTTGTGACTGGGTTACCTCACTCAGGATGATATTTTCTAGTTCCATCCATTTGCCTAAGAATTCAATGAATTTATTGTTTTTAATAACTGAGTAGTACTCCCTTAGGCAAATAGCATCTACAAATAGTGATATTTTTATTTCTTCCATTCCAATTTGTTTGCCTTTTACCTTCATTTATTGTATAATTGCTTTTGCTAGGTCTTTGAGAACTATATTGAACAGGTAGGGAGAGAGTGGACAGCCCTGTCTATTTCTTGATTTTAGAGGGATTGCTTCAAGTTTCTCTCCATTTAGTTTGATGTTGGCTACTGCTTTGCTGTGTATTGCTTTTCTATTATCAGGTATGGTCCTTGAATTTCTGATCTTTCCAAGACTTTTATCTTAAAGGGTATTGGATTTTGTCTAATACTTTCTCTACATCTAATGAAATGGTCATGTGATTTTTTTCTTTGAGTTTTTTATATAGTGGATTACGTGTATCATGAAGGGGTGATGGATTTTGTCAAATACTTTCTCAGCATCTAATGAAGTGATAATGTGTTTTTTTCCTTTGAGTTCCTTCATATAGTGGATTACATTGATAGATTTCTGTATATTGAACCATCCCTGCATCCCTGTGATGAAGCCTACTTGATCATGGTGGATGATTGCTTTGATGTTTACTTGGATTCTAAAAGGAAAACTCCAAAACAAGGAAGGTACCTTCACCAATGAGAAAAGAAGATAAGAGTTATCTCAGAACAAAATCATCAAAAGGAGAGAATCACATGCATATAATGCCACCTACAACAACAAACATAACAGGAACTAAAATATTCCATCCTTAGTATTTCTCAATATCAACAGGCTCAATTCCCCAATAAACAGACATATGCTAACAGACTGGATATGCAAACAGGATCTAGCATTTTGCTGCATATAAGAAACACACCCCCCAATGACAAAGGTAAACATTACCTCAGAGTTAAAGGCTTGAAGCAATTCTTCCAAGCAGTCACAAAAAACAAGCAGGAGTTATTATTCTAATAGCTAATAAAATAGACTTTCAACCAAAAATTTTCAAGGGAGATGGCAAATGGCACTTCATATTAATCAAAGGAAAAATCAACCAAGAGAAAGTCTCCATTCTGAACATCTGTGCCACAAATATAAGGGTGTCCACATTCATAAGGGGTGACTTTAATGAAGCTGAAAACACACCTTGAATCACACACAGTAATAGTGGAAGACCTCAACACCCCACTCTCACCAAAGGACAGATCATTGAAACAGAAACTAAACAGAGACACAGTGACACTAATACGGGTTATGACTCAAATGCATCTAACAAATATATATAGAACATTTTACACTACAACAGAAGAATATACCTTCTTATCCATACCTTATATTACCTTTTCTAAAATTAGTCATATAATCGGTTACAAAACAAGCTTAAACAGGTACAAGAAGATTGAAATAATCCTGTGCATTTTATGAGATTATCACAGATTAAGGCTAGATTTCAAAAACAACACAAAACTCCCAGAAAACCCATGTACTTATGGAAATTGAACAACTCTCTATTCAATGATAACTTCTTCAGGGAAGAAGTAAAGAAAGAAATGAAAAACATTTTAGAAATCAATGAAAATGAAGGCACAACAACCCAAACTTATGAGACAGTGAAAGCAGGGCAAAGAGGAAAATTCATAGCACATAGGGCCCTAGTAAAGAAACTGGAGAGATCTTACACTAACACACTAACACACTAACACACTAACACACTAACAGCACACCTGAAAGCCCCACAACCTAAAGAAACAAACACCCCCAAGAGGAGGAGAGGGTAAGAAATTGTCAAGCTCAGAACCAAAATCAAAAAAGTAGAAACAAAGAGAATAATACAAATAAAGAAACCAAAAGCTGTTCCTTTAAAAAAATCAACATTATAGATAAATCCCCTAGCCAAACTAACTAAAGGTCCCAGAGACAGAATCTAAATGAACAAAATCAGAAATTAAAAAGGGGCATAACAACAGAAGCCGAAAAATTAAAAAAAAAATTCATATCTTTGTACAAAAGCCTATACTCAACAAAACTGGAAAATCTAAATGAAATGGATGATTTCCTAGACAGATACCATGCACCAAAATAAAATTGGCATCAGGTACACCATCAAATCACATATCATCTAAGGAAATTGAAAAATTAAACTTCCGGAGTCTGGAGGCCTCTGGCAGTAGCCCTCAGATCTCTCTGCTTCCGGATCCAGATCAACCTGGGCGGCAACACCTCTGCTCCAGGTCCTGTAAGAGGCAAGAGGGGCTTCCGGGCGGCCAGTGGAGAGAAGTCGGTGTGCTCTGGTGAATACAGGGAGCCCCAACAGGAGCCTTCAGTTGCCTGCTTTGGGATCTGAACAGCCTGGGCCACAGCACTCGGTCTCCAGGAAGTGCATAAGACCTGGTGTGCACCCAGAGGCAGTCTGGGAGCTCACAGCACAGCTTGCTCCTGTGACACAGAGCTTAGGCTCCAGTCCAGAGGCCTCTGGCAGGAGCACTCAGACCTCTCCGCTTCCGGATCCAGATCAGCCTGGGCGGCAACACCACATCTCCAGGTCCTGCAAGAGGCAAGAGGGGCTTCTGGGCCCCCAGCGGGGAGAAGTTGGTGTGCTCCAGTGAATCCAGCAGGCCTCACCTGGAGCCTTCAGGTGTCTGCTTCGGGATCTGAACAGCCTGGGCATCAGCACCCTGTCTCCAGGCAGTGCAGGAGGTAAGCTGTTCACCAGAGGCCACCTGGGAAGGGGCAGCTTGCACTGGTGAGTCCAACATTGACAAGACCAACTAACACCAATGAGAATTAGATGGCAAAAGGCAAGCGCAGCAACGCCAATAACAGAAATCAAGGCAATATGGCAATATCTGAACCCAATTCTCCTTTACCAGCATGGCCTGGATACACCATCACACCAGTAAAACAAGATTTGGATTTAAAATCACTGGTCATGATGCTGGTACAGGAACACATGAAGGACATACTTAAAGAAATTCAGAAGAAAATGGATCAAAAGTTAGAAGCCCTTGCAAGGGAAACACAAAAATCATTGAAAGAAATCCAGGAGAATACAAAAGCCAACAATGAGGAAACACAAAAAACACTTAAAGAAATACAGGAGTACTTTGGTCAAGAGGCTGAGGTCATGAAAGAGGAAACAAAAAAATCTCTTAAGGAATTACAGGAAAGCACAAACAAGCAACTGAAGGAGCTGAGCAAAACCATCCAGGATCTAAAATCAGAAGTAGAAACAACTAAGAAAACTCAAAAGGAGACAACTTTGGAGATACAAAACCTTAGGAAGAAATCGGTGGACATAGATGCAAATATCAACAACAGAATACAAGAGATAGAAGAAAGAATCTCAGATGCTGAAGATACCATAGAAACCATGGACTCAACAGTTAAAGAAAATGCAAAAAGCAAAAAGCTTGTAACCCAAAATATCCAGAAAATCCAGGACACAATGAGAAGACCAAACCTAAGGATTATAGGCATAGATGAGAGTTAAGATTTACAACTTAAAGGGCCAGCAAATATCTTCAATAATATTATGGAAGAAAACTTCCCTAACCTAAAAAGAGAGATGCCCATGAATATACAAGAAGCCTACAGAACTCCAAACAGACTGGACCATAACAGAAATACTTCCTGCCACATAATAATCAAAACATCATATGTACTAAACAAAGAAAGAATATTAAAGGCAGTAAGAGAAAAAGGCCAAGTAACATATAAAGGAAGACCTATCAGAATCACAGCAGACTTTTCATCTGAGACTATGAAGGCTAGAAGATCCTGGGCAGATCTCAGGCAGACCCTAAGAAAACACAAATGCCAGCCAAAACTACTATATCCAGCAACACTCTCAATCACCATAGATGGAGAAACAAAGATATTCCATGACAAATCCAAGTTTACCCAATATCTATCCACAAACCCAGCCCAACAAAGGAAAATAGGAGGAAAACACCAATACAAGGAGGGAAACTTCACCCTGAAAAAAGCAAGATAGTAACCTTTCATCAAACCCAAAAGAGGTTAACCAATCAAATTTAAAAAATAACGTCAAAAATGACAAGAAGTAACAATCACTATTCCTTAATATCTCTTAACATCAATGGACTCAATGCCCCAATAAAAAGACATAGACTAACTGACTGGATACGTAAACAGGACCCTACATTTTGCTGCTTACAGGAAACACACCTAAGGGTCAAAGACAAGCACTACCTTAGAGTAAAAGGCTGAAATACAATTTTACAAGCAAATGGTCTCAGGAAACAAGCTGGAGTAGCCATTTTAATATCCGATAAAATTGACTTTCAACACAAAGTCATCAAAAGAGACTCTGAGGGACTCTTCTTGCTGATCAAAGGAAAAATACAACAAGAAGAACCCTCAATCCTGAACATCTATGCTCCAAATGCAAGGACACCCTCTTTCCTAAAAGAAACTTTATTAAAGCTCATCAAAGCACACATTGCACCTAACACAGTAATTGTGGGCGACTTCAACACTGCACTTTCCTCAATGGACCGATCAGGAAAACAGAAACTAAACAGGAACACAATGAAACTAATTGAAGCTTTGGACCAACTAGATTTAACAGATATATATATAGAACATTCTATCCAAAAGCAAAAGAATATACCTTTTTCTCAGCACCTCAGGGTACCTTCTCCAAAACTGACCATATATTTGGTCACAAGACAGACCTCGACAAATATAAGAAGATCGAACTAATCCCATGCCTCCTATCAGATCACTATGGAGTAAAAGTGGTCTTCAATAGCAACAAAAACAACAGAAAACCCACATACACATGGAAACTGAACAATATTCTACTCAATGATACCTTGGTCAAGGAAGAAATAAAGAAAGAAATTAAAGACTTTTTAGAACTCAATGAAAATGAAAACACAACATACCCAACTCTATGGGGCACAATGAAAGCAGTGCTAAGAGGAAAACTCATAGCCCTGAGTGCCTCCAAAAAGAAAATGGAGAGAGCATACATTACCAGCTTAATGACACACCTGAAAGCCCTGGAACAAAAAGAAGCTATTTCACCCAGGAGGAGTAGAAGGCAGGAAATCATCAAACTCAGGGCCGAAATCAATCAAGTAGAAACAAAGAGAACCATACAAAGAATCAACGAGTCCAGGAGCTGGTTCTTTGAGAAAATCAACAAGATAGATAAACCCTTAGCCAGACTGACCAAAGGGCACAGAGAAAGTATCCAAATTAGCAAACTTAGAAATGAAAAGGGAGATATAACAATGGAAACTGAGGAAATCCAAAAATCATCAGATCCTACTACAAGAGCCTATACTCGAAACAACTGGAGAATCTGGAGGAAATTGACAATTTCCTAAACAGATACCAAATACCAGAATTAAGTCAGGACCAAATAGATCATCTAAACAGTCCCATAATGCCTAAAGAAATAGAAGGAGTCATAGAAAGTCTTCCAACCAAAAAAAGCACAGGACCAGATGGTTTCAGTGCAGAATTCTAACAGACCTTCAAAGAAGACTTAACACCAATACTCTTCAAACTATTCCAAAAAATAGAAACAGAAGGAAAACTACCCAATTCCTTCTACGAAGCCACAATTACGCTGATACCAAAACCACACAAAGATCCAACAAAGAAAGAGAACTTCAGACCAATTTCCCTTATGAACATCGATGCAAAAATACTCAATAAAATTCTTGCCAACCGAATCCAAGAACACATCAAAACGATCATCCACCATGATCAAGTAGGCTTTATCCCGGGAATGCAGGGTTGGTTCAATATACGGAAATCCATCAATGCAATCCACTACATAAACAAACTCAAAGAAAAAAAGCACATGGTCATCTCATTGGATGCTGAAAAAGCATTTGACAAAATTCAGCATCCTTTCATGCTTAAAGTCTTGGAAAGAACAGGAATTCAAGGCCCATACCTAAACATAGTAAAAGCAATATACAGCAAACCGGTAGCCAGCATCAAACTAAATGGAGAGAAACTTGAAGCAATCCCACTAAAATCAGGGACTAGACAGGGCTGCCCCCTTTCTCCTTATCTTTTCAATATTGTACTTGAGGTTCTAGCTCGGACAATTTGACAACATAAGGAGGTCAAAGGGATGCAAATTGGAAAGGAAGAAGTCAAACTATCATTATTTGCAGATGACATGATAGTCTACCTAAGTGACCCAAAAAACTCCACTAGAGAACTCCTACAGCTGAAAAACAACTTCTGCAAAGGGGCAGGTTATAAAATCAACTCAAGCAAATCAGTGGCCTTCTTATACTCAGAGGATAAGCAGGCTGAGAATGAAATTAGGAAAATGAACCCCTTCACAATAACCACAAACAGTATAAAGTATCTTGGGGTAACTCTTACCAAACATGTGAAAGATCTGTATGACAAGAACTTCAAGACTCTGAAGAAGGAAATGGAAGAAGACCTCAAAAAATGGGAAAACCTCCCATGCTCATGGATCAGTAGGATCAATATAGTTAAAATAGCCATTTTTGCCAAAAGCAATATACAGATTCAATGCAATACCCATCAAAATCCCAACTCAATTCTTCACAGAGTTAGAAAGAGCAATTATCAAATTCATCTGGAATAACAAAAAACCCAGGGTAGCTAAAACTATTCTCAGCAACAAAAGAAATTCTGGGGGAATCACTATCCCTGACCTCAAGAAATACTACAGAGCAATAGTGTTAAAAACTGCATGGTATTGGTACAGTGACAGGCAGGAGGATCAATGGAACAGGATTGAAGATCCAGAAATGAACCCACATACTTATGGCCACTTGATCCTCGACAAAGAGGCTGAAAACATCCAATGGAAAAAAGATAGCCTTTTCAACAAATGGTGCTGGTTCAACTGGAGGTCAGCATGCAGAAGAATGCGAATTGATCCATCCTTGTCTCCTTGTACTAAGCTCAAATCCAAATGGATAAAGGACCTCCACATAAAGCCAGACACTCTGAAGCTAATAGAAAAGAAACTGGGGAAGACCCTTGAGGACATCGGTACAGGGAGAAAGTTTCTGAACAGAATACCAATAGCGTATGCTCTAAGAGCAAGAATTGACAAATGGGACCTCATAAAATTACAAAGTTTCTGTAAGGCAAAGGACACCATCAAGAGGACAAATCGGCAACCAACAAATTGGGAAAAGATCTTCACCAATCCTACATCAGATAGAGGGCTAATATCCAATATATATAAAGAACTCAAGAAGTTAGACTCCAGAAAACCAAACAACCATATTTAAAAATGGGGTACAGAGTTAAACAAAGAATTCTCACCTGAAGAACTTCGGATGGCGGAGAAGCATCTTAAAAAATGCTCAACTTCATTAGTCATTAGGGAAATGCAAATCAAAACAACCCTGAGATTCCACCTTACACCAGTCAGAATGGCAAAGGTTAAAAATTCAGGAGACAGCAGGTGTTGAAGAGGGTGTGGAGAAAGAGGAACACTCCTCCACTGCTGGTGGGGTTGCAAATTGGTACAACCTCTCTGGAAATCAGTCTGGCGGTTCCTCTGAAAACTGGGCACCTCACTTCCAGAAGACCCTGCTACACCACTCCTGGGCATATACCCAGAGGATTCCCCACCATGTAATAAGGATCCATGCTCTACTATGTTCATAGCAGCCCTATTTACAATTGCCAGATGCTGGAAAGAACCCAGGTATCCCTCAACAGAAGAGTTGATGCAAAAAATGTGGTATATCTACACAATGGAGTACTATTCAGCCATTAGAAACAATGAATTCATGAAATTCTTAGGCAAATGGATGGCGCTAAAGAACATCATACTAAGTGATGTAACCCAGACTCAAAAGGTGAATCATGGTATGCACTCACTAATAAGTGGATATTAACCTAGAAAACTGGAATACCCAAAACATAATCCACACATCAAATGAGGTACAAGAAGAAAGGAAGAGTGGCCCCCTGTTCTGGAAAGATTCAGTGAAGCAGTATTGGGCAAAACCAGAACGGGGAAGTGGGAAGGGGTTGGTGGGAGGACAGGGGGAGAGAAGGGGGCTTGCAGGACTTTCAGGAGTGGGGGGGCTAGAAAAGGGGAAATCACTTGAAATGTAATTAAATTATATCAAATAAAAAAATTAAAAAAAAAAGAAAAGGGGAAATCATTTGAAATGTAAATAAAAATATATCAAATAACAAAAAAAACTTAAAAAAAAATTAAATTTCCCAACCAAAATCCGCTCAGGGCCCAGATGGCTTTAGTGTAGAATTCTACCACACTTTCAAAGAAGAGATAAAAATAATACTCCTGAAATTATTTCTTGAGGCAAACGCAGAAAAAAACACAACCTTGTTCATTTTATGATTCCATAATTACTCTGATACCTAAACCACACAGATACCCAACAAAGAAAGACAACTTCAGTCCAATTTCCCTTATGAATGTCAATGAAAAAATACTCAATATAATTCTAGGAAACTGAATACAAGAACACAGGGATAAAAGGTTGATTCAATATGTGAAAATACATTAACCTAATCAAGTATATAAACAATCTAAAGGAAAAAAAATCACATGATCATCTCATTAGATGTTGAAAAAGCATTTGACAAAATCTACACAACCTCATGTTAAAATAATGGAGAGAACCGGAATTCAAGGCACATACCAAAACAAAATAAATGTAACATATAGCAAACCAACAGCCAATATCAAACAAATGGAGAGAAATTTGAAGCAATTCCACCATAATCAAGAAAAGGACAATGATGCCAATTCTTCCCATATCTCTTTAATATAGTAATTGAAGGTGTAGCCCGAGAACTACAATAACAAATGAAATCAAAGGGATTCAAAGTGGCAAGAATTCAAGGTATCACTATTTGCAAATAATATGATAGTATATGTAAACATCCACAAAACTTCTACCTGAGAACTAGTACAACTTATAACCAACTTTAGCAAAGTGTCCAGATACAAAATTAACTCCAAAAAATCAGTATCCTTCCTTTAGACAAATGATCAACGGGCTGAAAAAGAAATAATCAAAATAATGCCCTTCACAATCGTCACAAATTATATAAAATATCTTCATGTAACTCTAACCAAACAAGTCAAAGATCTGTATGTCCAGAACTTCTAGTCTTTCATGAAGGAAATCTAAAAAGACCTCAGAAAATGGAGTCATCCCCCATGCTCATGGATTGATAGTTTAAACATGGTAAAAATGGCCATCCTACCAAAAGTATTGTAAAGGTTCATTTCAATCCACATCAAAATTCAAACAAAATTCATCAAAGACATGGAAATAGCAATTCTAAATTTCATATGGAAAAACAAACCTGCCAGGATAGCAAAAACAATTTTTAATAATAAAAGAATGTGTGGGGCAATCACTACCCATGGTCTAAAACTATACTACAGATCAATAGTGATAAAAACTGCATGGTATTGGTACATCACAGACAGGTTGATCAATGAAACAGAATGGAAAACTAAGAAATATAACTACACGCTTATGCACACTTCATCTTTGACAAAGAAGTAAAAAATATACAATGGATAAAGGAAAGCATCTTTAATAAATTGTGCTGGTCTAACTGGCAGTTGGTATGTAGAAAAATGAATGTAGATACATATTTGTCACATTGCACAAAGCTCAACTACAAGTGAATCAAGGACCTCAAAATAAAACTAGATACACAGAATCTAATATAAGAGAAAGTGGAAAAGATCCTCAAACACATTGGCACAGAACAAAATTTCCTAAACAGAACTCCAATGGTTCAGATTCTAAGATCAAGAATTGATAAATGGGACCTAACGAAACTGAAAAACCTCTGCAAGTCAAAGTACACAGTCAATAGAAAAAATCAGAAACCTACAAATTGGGGAAAACAATCTTCACTAACTCCAAATCTGATAGAGGGCTAATATCCAAAATATATAAAGAACTCAAGAAGCTAACTTCCAACTAAAACAAACAACACAATAAAAAAAAAAAAATTCGGGTATAGAACTAAAGAGAATTTACAACAGAGGAATTTTGAATGACAGATAAGCACTTAAACAAAAGTTCAAATTCCTTAGTGATCAGGGAAATGCAATTCTTAATGGCCTTGCAATTCTACCTTACACCATTCACAAGGGCTAGGAAAAAAACTCAGTGGACAGTACCTGTTGGTGAGGACTTGGAGAGAGAGGAACACTCCTGGTTGCTGGTGGGCTTGCAAACTGAAAGAACTACTCTGGAAATCAATCTGGAGGTTCCTCAGAAAATTGGAAATAGATGTACCTGAAGACACAGCTATCCTACTCCTGGGAAGGTACCCTAAAGGTACCTGACTATGCCACAGGGCACGGGCATCACTGTGTTCATAGAGCCCTTATTTCTGATAGCCAGAAGCTGGAACCAACACAGATGTCCTACACCAACAGAATAGAAACAGAAAATTCAGTTCATTTACACAATGGAATACTCTTCAGCTATTAAGAATGAGGGCATCATGAGTTTTGCACGCAAATGAATGGAACAGGGAAATATCACATTGAGTGAGGTATCTCATACCCAAAAAGACATGAATGGCATGTACTCACTAATAAGCAGATATTAGCCAAAAATATACAGAATTCCCAGGATACAATCCAGAGAACTCAAGTTTAAGAAGCTAAAGGGCCCAAGTGAAGATGCTTCATTTTCATTTTTATTTTTTTCTTTCTTTTTTTATTTTTTTTATTTTATTTTATTATTATTATTATTTTGTTTTTTGAGACACGGCAACCCTGTCTAGTCCCTGATTTTAGTGGGATTGCTTCAAGTTTCTCTACATTTAGTTTGATGCTGGCTACCAGTTTGCTGTATATTGCTTTAACGATGTTTAGGTATGGGCCTTGAATTAATGTTCTTTCCAAGACTTTAAGCATGAAAGGATGCTGAATTTTGTCAAATGCTTTTTCAGCATCCAATGAAATGACCATGTGGTTTTTTTCTTTGTGTCTGTTTATGTAGTGGATTGCATTGATGGATTTCTGTATATTGAACCAACCCTGCATCCCTGGGATAAAGCCTATTTGATCATGGTGGATGATCGTTTTGATGTGTTCTTGGATTTGGTTGGCAAGAATTTTATTGAGTATTTTTGCATCGATGTTCATAAGGGAGATTGGTCTGAAGTTATCTTTCTTTGTTGCATCTTTGTGTGGTTTTGGTATCAGAGTAATTGTGGCTTCGTAGAAGGAATTGGGTAGGGTTCCTTCTGTTTCTATTTTGTGGAATAGTTTGAAGAGTATTGGTGTTAGGACTTCTTTGAAGGTCTGATAGAATTTTGCACTGAAAACATCTGGTCCTGTGCTTTTTTGTAGTTGGAAGACTTTCTATGACCCCTTCTATTTTAGGGGTTATGGGACTGTTTAGATGATATATTTGGTCCTGATTTACTTTTGGTCTTTGGTATCTGTCTAGGAAATTGTCTATTTCCTCCAAATTATCCAGTTGTGTTGAGTATAGGCTTTTGTAGTAGGATCTGATGATTTTTTTGGATTTCCTCAGTTTCTGTTGTAATATCTCTCTTTTCATTTCTAATTTTGTTAATTTGGATACTTTCTCTGTGCTCTTTGGTCAGTCTGGCTAAGGGTTTATCTATCTTGTTGATTTTCTCAAAGAACAAGCTCCTGGAGTCGTTGATTCTTTGTATGGTTCTCTTTGTTTCCACTTGATTGATTTAAGCAAAAAAAAAAAAAAAAAAAGACTCTACCTCTGGTAGAAATACAGGGATCAAGTGGAGGCATAGGGTTTCTGTCCCACAGTGAAAAATGCTGACCCAGGATTGTTCCTGTCTGAAAGAACTGCAGGCACAAGAATGGAGAAGAGATTGAGAGAAAGAAGGTCCCGTGACAAGCCCAAATTGGACCCCATCTGAAGGGGAGGCTCCAAGGCTGACACTATTATTGATCCTAAGATGCAGCTGAATGAGGGAAAGGCTGGAATAATTGAAGAAGAGTGCGACCCATAGGAAGACCAGTTGTCTCAATAAACCCGGATCCTCCAGATCGCTCAGACAATGAACTGCCAAGCTGGCATCATACACTAGGTGGCCCAAAGCTCCTCACACACACACACACACACACACACACACACACACACTAGGACTCACTGAAATGGCCTCACTGAGAGTAGATGCACCTATCACTTGAGAGACTTGAGGTCCCAGGACATGTGTAGGCCTGGTGGTGTGTGGTGGGGGGTGGGTTTTTTGGAGTTTGGGCCATTCCTTGGAGAATGTGGTGGAGGAATGGAGTGAGGAAAGGTCAGAGGGCAAAGAGGGAAAGGGATAGAGACAGAACTGTAAAAATAAATTGGGGATTAGTAATAATACTGATAATAATACATAAAAAATATGAAGTACCATTGGTAGCTTTACCACTAGAACAAATAATCACAAAGAGACTTGCTAAGTACAATTTCTAATTATATCATAAAACAGATATGAGACTGAGTCTCAATCTTTCTAGGACATCTGTTAAATATCATGAAACTCTACAGTTCATAAAGACCCTTAACTGTCAAAATCTAAGTTTACAATTAAAATAATTAATATAAAAGAATTCTTTTAGTCTCCTTTCCTTAGGTTGATTTGCCTTGTCCTAGTTCAGTGACATGGGCTTTTTTTCTTATAGGATTTGCTAGTATGTTTTGTTTTTATCTTACAGAATTCTATTCTTTTCTAATGAGAAACAGAAATGGACTAGATCCAGAAGGGATGAGAGTAGAGAGAAACTGGGAAGAATAGAGTGAGATAAAACTGTAATCAGGATATTTTGTTTAAGAAAAGAATCAATTTTTAACAAAAGGGATAAGTTGCCCATGGTTGGTGAATATGTGAGTTGGTAATAAATCTTTAAACTGAATTAAAGTACAGTAAATAAATGAGTCCATGGTTATTATAGCTATTAATAGCAGTCTTTGGTTCAGCGAGAATAAAAAATATTCCCCTAAAAGATTTAGACTGCCAAAGTTGCTGATGGTTATCTAGACAAGTAGCTTTTAGTTGAAGATAGATAATTTTGGCTTCAAGGAAGATTTTATCAGTAGAAAAGGAAAAACATAAGGAGAAGAAGCAGAGAGGAAGGAGTGAAGGAAGGAAAGAAGGAAGAAGGAGGGAAGAAAACGAGAGTAAACTGGAGTTAGTTTATTTTTTCTTGAAAGAAAAGAAAGATGCCTTTGAAGTTCTGAAATTACTATATATTCAGTGAGAGCAGTGATTCTCAACCCTTGAATCATGTCCCTTCTGTGTTCACAGGACTCTTCACAAGAGTCACCAAATACCTTTGAATCAGGAGATAATTATTTAATGATTCATAATGGTAGCAGAATTATTGTAATGAATTATCCATGAAAATAATATTATTATTGGAGTAACCAGAATATTTGGGACTATATTAAAGGGTCACAGAGTTATAGAGCTTGTGAACCACAGATTTAAGATGGTCAAGCAAATTTTAATTCATGTTAGGAGCAAACCATTACCTTTGTGAGTTTTGGGCAAGTGGTCTGCTATCTTAGTCTGAAAAATGGGGGTTACATGCCCACATTTTGAATAGATTTTAAAAGTAAAGAATTCTATGTGCTAAAAATTATGCATAATTTTAGAGCACATTGTTTGTTTGCAAAGACTCAGGATTTAATCCACTGTTATTCTTATATGGTGTCAAGAAATAATTTTAGATTTTGAGATACACAAAATTTTCAAAATGTGTTGGGAAGTGTTTAAAGGACACTTTTCACAATTTTGGATAAGAAGGTAGAGAATAATGGTTAGAGTGATGTCACAATTAACTTATTGTTCCAGAGGAACAAGAATTTTATTGGTCAATATAATCATGTTACACATTGCACATAATGTGAAGCAGTGTCAGGGATTCGCCCACATGATGCTGACCTCAGACTCAGAGAACTAATTGCTTATTTAGCAGGAGAAACATGAAGAATGGGTCACATTTAGCTATGCCATGTTTTCTGCTGATTGCTGTTCCAGGACTTCAGTTGAAATAAGAACAGTACTGAAAGAATTGAAAATGTGAAAATTTATGAGCAATGTTGAGGTATGAAGTTTTATGTGGCAGTCAAACTGTGTGAAATTCATGACATGTGAAACTGTTAGAAATCAATGCCACCAGAAAGACATTGCATAGTCAGCACTGGGAGAAATGAAAAGGTCCTTTAAAGAAAAAACACCACTGGTTGAAGTAATTAATATGATTTAGAAATAAGAATTTAGAGAAAAAGCCCCAGGACCATCACATGATTTGATGAATAGAGTGTCCTTATTGCAAAATGTGACAGATTTCAAGAGGAAAAATTAATATTTTATGTCAGTGTAAGCAATGAAAGCTCATGCTGTCATATCTCAATGTTATGACTGTTTTCAAAAGGGTTTTCTAAAGTTATATTAAAAATGTTTACTTATTTTAAGGAATGGAAATGCACTAGGTCATCTTCAGAAAATCGATTCCTTACTTCATCATGGGGTTCCAGGGAATTAAGCTCAGAATATAATATCTGGTGAGAAGAAGCCATACCCACAAAGGCATCACAGGAAAAACATGTGACCTAATATGTGATGGTCAGAACGGTAGAGATCCAGTAAAATTCAGTTTAGATGAAGAATCATGTGAACTATATTTTAAGTAAATATTTGCCCCTGTGGTGTCTTTCATCCCTGTTACGAGGAAGTGTGTTGAATTCTGGCCTAAACAAAACAATGTAGCACTTAGGGACAAAGATTACAATAAGAATGCTTGTACTGGAAGCCAGGATAGAGAACATTTCCATAGCTACCCTGACCTTCCCAGTGGTGCTGTGGTAGACAGGGAGGAATGTGACCCATACACTGCAGAACACAAGCATGCTGAAAGCCATGGACTTGGATTCATTAAATGTGTCAGGAAGGTTCCTGGACAAGAAAGCCATGAGGTAACTACCCAAGGCCATGACTCCCAGGTAGGCCAAAGCACAGTGGAAGGCAACAGCTGAGCCCTTGTTGCAAAGAATGATGATGTGTCCCTGTTTAGAGTGAGCATCCATTTCAATAAACGGAGGGGATGTTCCCAGCCATATGCCAGAGAGAAGTACTTGTATCAGAGTGCAAGCTGGTATGACACATTTAGAGACCTGTGATATCTGCAACCATCTGATCTTTCTTCCTGGAGCTGTAATCCTGAAGGCCATAACTACAGTGATGGTTTTGGCCAACACAGTGGATAGAGTCACAGTGAACAGAAGTCCAAACACGTTCTGTTGCAGGATACATGTGGCTGTGTGTGGAAGACCAAGGAAGAGCAATGGACAGAAGAAACAGAGGGTCAGAGTGATGAGCGGGACGTAACTGAGAGATCTGTTATTGGCCTTCACTACTGGAGTGTCTCTGTGGTTTACAAAGACCCCAATAACAAGAGCTGTGAGAGTAGAAAATCCAAGGGACACGAGTGTGAGTCCCTTCCCCAAGGGATCATCATAGGCCAGAAAGGTGACAGTTTTCTCCAGGCAGTGTGTCTTCTCTGCATTTGCATAATGAGTTTCTGGACAGTGCACACACTGATCCATACCTGGTGGAAATGAAGTTGATCATGAATGCATGGTCAAGTTTCCCATTACCCTACTACATTTTATGCTTCAAATTCATTGGATTGTTATCACAACCATGTTCCCTTTTCACTTGTGGTATAGAGATATGAGTATTCTAAAGTGAATAATCACACAAGGTAAGGTTTATACTCCTTTCGAAAAACCCCATGAAGAGTATCCTTTTCTGGAGAAAAGGGTATTTTTCACATTATACATTATAAATATATCACTGAGGAAACCATGCAGGAACTGAAGGTAGAATAAGGAGGTAAGAACTGAAGCTGAGTCCACTGGGGGGGGGGGCTGCCTGCCCTGCCTCTACTATTTTCCCTGACCTGCTTTGTTATGTAGCTTATGATCACCTCCTCAGAGCTGCACCAACCCAGTGAGGCAGCGCAGCCCACAGCAACCACTAAACATGAGGATGTACAAAACATTTTGCTACAGTCCAGCCCTTCAAAGGATTTTCAATTGTGGTTTTCTTTTATTACATAAATCTTGATTGTGTCAAATTGACAATGAAAACACCCATAAAATCTCATACCTAGAGCCAATTTATTTTAGTTGTATATTGAAGTATTCTTATTTTTTGCTTTTTACCTCTCTTTTATTTATATTTTATAATACAGTTGAAGCATATATTTTCAAACTAGAAAATACCAAATTACATGGCAATAACTAATTCAATTTTTATGCCAGTTCTCAAAAATATTTCTAAATTTCCAATAGAAGATGCGAATTCAATTTTGAAATAGACATTTTTCATTGAATTTCTTAGTAAAATGATTTTTTAGTCTGGGATATATGACACAAATTCATTTTTATTTATAAATTTCTTTCAGTTTGAAAATATTTTCTTCTCATGTGATCTTGGTTGGAAACTACTAAATATGTGTTCAAAGCATTCCTTATCTTTCCCCAGCCCCTTTCATTTTTGATGGAAGGAAGTTCTCACAGGTGTTATAGTGAATATATGGACGTTTGAGAAAAGTTAGTAGGCCTTTTCTATTTTAACTTCTTCTGGATTCTGTGATGAAATTAAGGGTAGAGTAGGGGATGTAAGTTCCTTTTCATATTGAGATAATTTCGTGGCTCTTAGTTTACTGTTTTGAAAAACTTTTTGAAAGATTTTCAGGAAAACAACTACTTAAATAGTTAAATTTATGTTTTCTTTGTTTCTCCAGAATAGATTTTAAGAACTAAATCTTTGTGAATAAAACTCAGAGGCGAAAAACAAATTCTCCTAATATTATTTAATCACATATTTCTTGTCACAAATAACTTTCCGTATTTTTGTAAAAAGGCTTCATTTCAAAAACTATTTTAGTTTCATTTTTCCTTAAAAGATACAGAAACACTACATTTACTTCTTTTTACACTCAGCTCTACATTTGTGTATCTTTCTTATGCTTTCTTAAACTCTCCTGTCAAATAGTTAACATTTTCTCAATGTGACTATTCATGCTAATGTAACACTTTTAAAAATATCTGTTCTGCTCTGTTGTTAGATTATTTTTGTTGCTTTGTTATGCTAGCTTTTAATATTGTATCTTATAAGCAATATTCATTAATTTATGGCAACTGATCTATAAGACAAAATTTATTTTGTATAAGGCTTATTGTTTGTCTTGAAATATATGTTTATTATATTTCCCTGTATTCTAATTCCTTTGATCAGGAATTTCTTTAACTTTTGACTGTTCAACATATATGTAGCTGTATTTTTAATCAATACAATCTGATACTGTGATGTAGGTCAAAACCTTTATTCTATTCCATCCCTCCAAATGTACATATCTCTAAAGTGTCTGAACTTCAGTGTGTAATAAAGGAAGCATTTTGGGGAGACAGTTGAAGTGGTCCTTCCACAACCACATTAAATTCGTAAGTGAAATTTATATGTCTTCAATCTGCATACAGGAACTATAACCGAATTAACAGGCAATTAGGTAGTCTATATGTAGCATAGAAATACCTTATATAAAATATTTTACTGTCAAATAATAGAAATTAATAGATGAGGAAATATAATTATCCAGAAATCTGCACCAGACTTCTATTCTCCCACTACATCTCTGCCCAGGTTCATCAAGCCTGTTGATCCAGAACCAAAACATTTAGATTTCTTTCCTTCTCTAAACATCCCTGCCCAAAGAACTTTGTCAGGCATGGCTCTGAGGAGATCGTCCCTGCCAGATATAATATTTTCTGCCAAGTCTCCTGCCATCTTTTTAAGACCTGCTATTCCAGAACCAAATAGCCCAAAAATATACACCAGGGGTCTGTCACACCAAGATCACAGTGGTTAGCCAAAATCCCAATATATATCATAACTGGAACATGCAGTGACTAAAACATGTAGATGGCTGTAGGAGTTCTCTAGTAGAGTTTTTTGGGTCACTTAGGTAGACTATCATGTCATCTGCAAATAATAATAGTTTGACTTCTTCCTTTCCAATTTGTATCCCTTTGACCTCCTTATGTTGTCAAATGATTTATTGTTTTATTATTTAAAAAAAATCTAGATGGCTAAAGGCATGAAACTAACTCAAACAACAAAATTCAAGAATATTATGACACCAACAGGGCAAACTTACTCTACAACAGCAAGCCCTGCAAAACTTAACACAACTGAACCACGGTGCCCTTAAATCCAGTCTTATGAAGATGATAGAGGCCGTTAAAGAGGAAAGAATAAAATGCTTAAAAAAGAAAAGGAAAACACAATCAGACAAATATAAGGCTTTACAGAGGAAACAAATAAATCTCTTAAAGTAATAGCAGAAACTACAGTTAACCAGGGAAGTAAGTAAAGCTGTTCAGGAAATGAAAGTGGAAATAGAAGCCAGAATCAAAATACAAACTGAGGGTAAACTGCAGATGGAAAACCTAAAGAAGCTTACAGAACAACAAATGCAAGTATCACCAATAAGATAAAAGGATGTAGGAGAGAATCTCAGGCATACAAAAATAGAAACTGGCACATCAGTAAAAGAAAATGTTAATGCTAAAATATCCCTGAAACAAAACAGCCAAGAAATCTGGAATACAAAGAAAACATGTAACCTTAGAATGATAGGAATATTAGAAGGTAAAGAATCCCAGATCCCAGGGTGAGAAAGTATTTTCAACAAAATTATATTAGAAAAAATCACAATGTAAAGAGAGAAATACCTATAAACATCAAAGATGCTTGTGAAACACAAAATAGAGTGGGCCAGAAAAGTCCTCTCTCAACAAAATAATGAAAATACAGAATGTAGAGAACTAAGAAAGAATAAGCACTGAGGGAAAAGACCAGATATCATTCCATGGCAGACCTGTTAGAATTGTGCCTTTTCAATAGATTCTCTAAAAACTGAAGGGCCTGGACAGATATCTTAAAACCTATCTGCCTGCACTCAGGAACTGAGCACCTGGGCAGCTTTTGTCTGCCAGCCCGCTGGGCTCTGGAAGGTGTGGA
Organism: Apodemus sylvaticus; assembly: GCF_947179515.1. Taxonomy (NCBI): domain Eukaryota; kingdom Metazoa; phylum Chordata; class Mammalia; order Rodentia; family Muridae; genus Apodemus; species Apodemus sylvaticus. The sequence continues at coordinate 57,963,233 of NC_067491.1, read as the reverse complement.
AGGAGAGAAGACCCGCAGCCATATTTGCTGTCTGAAGAGACACAAAAAGATCACTAGGTACTGTAACACCCTGAGCCTTAGAATTCTGGTGGTGCAAACCGCCAGGGGTCTGCCTGCACTCAGGAACTGAGCACCTAGGCGGCTTTTGTCTGCCAGCCCGCCGGGCTCAGGGCCTGTGTCCTGCCCAGGAAGCTGTAGAAGGAGAGAAGCCCCACGGCCAAACTCACGGTCTGCAGGGACACAAAAGGATCTCTAGGTACTGTAACACCCTGAGCATTAGATTTCTGTTGGTGTAAACCGCCAGGGGTCTGCCTGCACTCAGGAACTGAGCACCTAGGCGGCTTTTGTCTGCCAGCCCGCCAGGCTCTGGAAGCTGTGGAAGGAGAGAAGCCCCGCAGCCATATTTGCTGTCTGCAGGGACACAGAGGGATCGCTAGGTACTGTGGCACTCTGAGTCTTAGATTTCTGGTGGTGCAAACTGCCAGGGGTCTGCCTGCACTCAGGAACTGAGCACCTGGGCGGCTTTTGTCTGCCAGCACGCAGGGCTCCTGAAGCTGTGGAAGGAGAGAAGCCCCGCTGCCATATTTGCTGTCTGCAGGGACACAAAGGGATCACTAGGTGCCATAACACCCTGAGCCTTAGATCTCTGGAGGTACAAACCACCAGGGGTCTGCCTGCACTCAGGAACTGAGCACATATGCGGTTCATCTGCAAGCCAGTCCATTGTAGGACCTGCGTCCTATGTGAGAATCAACAGAGGGAGTGACCCCCACCACAACTTCTTCCCTTCATAATAGAGCAGACAGAGAACATCTGGTTGACCTTGACAACCTAAGTATAGCATTGCTTGAGGCAAAATTGAGAAGGGCTCCAAAGGCACAAAAGTGGAAGCCAGCATATCAATAATCTGTGCCAGAAGAAACCCAGTCATCCAGTGTTGCAGAAATAACCTTAAAGATCCACAGTAGGTTGAAGCTCCAGCCAGTGACAATAAGACAATCTAACTCCTGGGAGAACCAGATGGCTAAAGGCAAACATAGGAACGTTACTAACAGAAACCAAGGCATTATGGCAACATCTGAACCCAATTCTCCAACATTAGCAAGTCCTGGATACCCAAACACACCAGAAAAACAAGATTTGGATTTAAAATCACTGGTCATGATGCTAGTACAGGAACACATGAAGGACATACTTAAAGAAATTCAGGAGAAGATGGATCAAAAATTAGAAGCCCTTACAAGGGAAACACAAAAATCATTGAAAGAAATTCAGGAGAATACAAAAGCCAATAAGGAGGAAATGCAAAAATCACTTAAAGAAATATAGGAGAACCTTGATTAACAGGCAGAAGTCATGAAAGAGGAAACACAAAAATCGCTTAAAGAATTAGAGGAACAAACAAACAAGCAAATAACAGAACTGAGCAAAAATTTTCAGGATCTAAAAACAGAAGTAGAAACAACTAAGAAAGCACAAAGGGAGACAACTTGGGAGATAGAAAACCTTGGGAAGAAATCAGGGACCATAGATGCAAATATCAACAACATAATACAAGAGATAGAAGAAAGAATCTCAGATGCCGAAGATACCATAGAAACCATGGACTCAACAGTTAAAGAAAATGCAAAATGCAAAAAGCTTGTAACCCAAATTATCCAGGAAATCCAGGACACAATGAGAAAGCCAAATCTAAGGATCATAGGTATTGATGAGAGTGAAGATTTACAACTTAAGGGCCAGCAAATATCTTCAACAAAATTATGGAAGAAAACTTCCCTAACCTAAAGAGAGAGATACCCATGAATATACAAGAAGCCTACAGAACTCCAAACAGACTGGACCAGAACAGGAGTACCTCCTGTCACATAATAATCAAAACCCCAAATGTACTAAACATAGAAAGAATACTTAGGGCAGTAAGAGAAAAAGGGAAAATAACATATAAAGGAAGACCTATCAGAATTACACCAGATTTCTCACCAGAGACCATGAAAGCTAGAAGATCCTGGGCGGAGCTCATGCAGAATCTAAGAGAACACAAATGCCAGCCGAGACTTCTATACCCAGTGAAACTCTCAATTACTATTGATGGAGAAACCAAGATATTCCAAGACAAAACCAAATTTACACAATATCTTTCTACAAACCAAGCCTTACAAAGGTTAATAGGGAGAAAGCACCAGTACAATGAGGGAAACTATACCCTGGCAAGAGCAGGATATTAAGCTTCTTTCAACAAACCCAAAGAGGATAACCACACACATATAAAATTAAAATAAAAAATGTTAGGAAGCAATAACCACTACTCATTGATATCTCTTAACATCAATGGACTCAATTCCCCCAAAAAAGACATAGACTAACAGACTGGTTACGTAAACAGGACCCTACATTTTGCTGCTTACAGGAAACACACCTCAATGTCAAAGACAAAAACTACCTTAGAGTAAAAGGCTGGAAGACAATTCTATAAGCAAATGGTCCCAGGAAACAAGCCGGAGTTGCCATTCTAATTTCAGATAAAATTGACTTTCAACCTAAAGTCATCAAAAGAGACATGGAAGGTCACTACTTGGTGGTCAAAGGAAAAATCCAACAAGAAGAACTCTCAATCCTGAACATCTATGCCCCAAATACAAGGGCGCCCTCTTTCATAAAAGAAACTTTACTGAAGCTCAAAGTACACATTGCACCTAACACAATAATTGTGGTTGACTTCAACACTCCAATTTCACAAATGGACCGATCAGAAAAACAGAAACTAAACAGGGAGACAATGAAACTAATTGAAGCTTTGAACCAATTGGAGCTAACAGATATATATAGAACTTTTTATCCCAAAGCAAAAGAATATACCTTTTTCTCAGCACCTCATGGTACCTTCTACAAAATAGATTATATAGTTGGTCACAAGACAGACCTCAACAAATATAAGAAGATTGAAATTATCCCATGCCTCCTATCAGATCACTATGGAGTAAAAGTGGTCTTTAGTAACAGTAAAAACAACAGAAAGCCCACATACACATGGAAACTGAATAATACTCTACTCAATGATACCTTGGTCAAGGAAGAAATAAAGAAAGAAATCAAAGATTTCTTAGAATTTAATGAAAATGAAGGCACAACATCACACAAATCTATGGGACACATTGAAAGCAGTGCTAAGAGGAAAACTCATAGCTTTGAGTGCCTTCAAAAAGAAATTCGAGAGAGCTTACACTACAAAATTAAAGGAACAACTGAAAACCCTGGAACAAGAAGAAGCTAATTCACCCAGGAGGAGGAGAAGACAGGAAATCATCAAACTCAGGTCTGAAATCAATCAAGTAGAAACCAAGAGAACCATACAAAGAATCAACAAGACCAAAAGCTGGTTCTTTGAAAAAATCAACAAGATAGATAAACCCTTAGCCAGACTAACCAAAGGGCACAGAGAAAGTATCCAAATTAACAAAATTAGGAATGAAAACGGAGATATCACAATAGAAACCGAGGAAATTCAAAAAATCATCAGATCCTACTACAAAAACCTGTACTCAACACAACTGGAGAATCTGGAAGAAATGGACATTTTCTTAGACAGATACCAATTACCAAAATTAAACCAGGATCAAATAGACCATCTAAACAGACCCATAACCCCTAAAGAAATAGAAGGAGTCATAGATAGGCTTCCAACCAAAAAAAGCACAGGACCAGATGGTTTCAGTGCAGAATTCTATCAGACCTTCAAAGAACACTTAAAACCAATACTCTTCAAACTCTTCCACCAAATAGAAACAGAGGGAACACTACCCAACTCCTTCTTCGAAGCCACTATTACACTGATACCAAAACCACACAAAGACCCAACTAAGAAAGAGAATTTCAGGCCAATTTCCCTTATGAATATCGATGCAAAAATACTAAATAAAATTCTTGCCCACAGAATCCAAGAACACATCAAAACGATCATCCACCATGATCAAGTAGGCTTCATCCCAGGGATGCAGGGATGGTTCAATATACGGAAATCCATAAATGCTAACCACTACATAAACTCAAAGAAAAAAAACCACATGATCATTTCATTAGATGCTGAAAAAGCATTTGACAAAATTCAGCATCCTTTCATGCTAAAAGTCTTGGAAAGGACAGGAATTCAAGACCCATATCTAAACATAGTAAAAGCAATATACAGCAAACCGGTAGCCAACATCAAACTAAATGGAGAGAAACTTGAAGCAATCCCACTAAAATCAGGGACTAGACAAGTCTGCCCCCTCTCTCCATATCTTTTCAATATAGTTCTTGAAGTCCTAGCTAAAGCAATTAGACAACAGAAGGAAGTCAAGGGGATACAAATTGGAAAGGAAGAAGTCAAATTATCACTATTTGCAGATGATATGATCGTATAGTTAAGTGACTCTAAAAACTCTACTAGAGAACTACTACAGCTGATAAACAACTTCAGCAAAGTGGCTGGCTACAAAATCAATGCAAGCAAATCAGTAGACTTTATATATTCAAAGGATAAGCAGACTGAGAAAGAAATTAGGGAAATGACCCCTTCACCATAGCTACAAACAGCATAAAGTATCTTGAGGTGACTCTAACCAAACAAGTGAAAGACCTATATCACAAGAACTTCAGATCTCTGAAGAAGGAAATCGAAGATCTCAGAAAATGGAAAAAACTTCCATGCTCATGGATTGGCAGGATTAATATAGTTAAAATGGCCATCTTGCCAAAGGCAATCTACAGATTCAATGCTATTCCCATAAAAATCCCAACACAGTTCTTCATAGAGCTAGAAAGAGCAATTCTCAAATTCATCTGGAATAACAAAAAAAAAACAGGATAGCTAAAACTATTCTCAAAAGTAAAAGAACTTCAGGGGGATTCAATATCCCAGACTTTAAACTCTACTACAGAGCAATAGTGATAAAAACTGTATGGTATTGGTACAATATCAGGCAAGCGGATCAATGGAATAGGATTGAAGACCCAGAAATGAACCAATACACCTATGGTCACTTGGTCTTCGACAAAGGGGCTGAAAGCATCCAGTGGAAAAAAAGATTGTCTTTTCAACAAATGGTGCTGGTTCAATTGGAGGTCAGCATGCAGAAGAATGCGCATTGATCCATTCTTATCTCCTTGTACCAAGCTCAACTCCAAATGGATCAAGGAACTCTACATAAAACCTGACACACTGAAACTAATTGAAAAAAAAAAAAAAAACTGGGGAAGACCCTGGAGGACATGGGAACAGGGGAAAAGTTCCTGAATAGAACACCAATAGCTTATGCTCTAAGATCAAGAATTGACAAATAGGACCTCATAAAACTACAAAGTTTCTGTAAGGCAAAGGACACCGTCAAAAGGACAAAAGGTCAACCAACAGACTGGGAAAGAATCTTCACCAACCCTAAATCCAACAGAGGGCTAATATCTAATATATACAAAGAACTCAAGAAAGTAGAACCCAGAGATCCAAATAACCCCATTAAAAAGTGGGGTACGGAGCTAAACAAAGAATTTTCACATGAAGAACTTCGGAGAGCTGAGAAACACCTTAAGAAACGTTCAACATCATTAATCATTAGGGAAATGCAAATCAAAACAACCCTGAGATTTCACCTCACACCAGTCAGAATGGCTAAAGTCAAAAACTCAGGAGACAGCAGGTGTTGGCGAGGATGTGGAGAAAGAGGAACACTCTTCCACTGCTGGTGGGATTGCATGATGGTGCAACCACTTTGGAATTCAGTCTGGTGGTTCCTCAGAAAACTGGGCATGTCACTTCCTGAGGAAATCAGGGGTCCATAAATTACAATCACATCTGCTGATGACTCTAGAGTACGCATCTGATCATATGTTAGCGAATGAAATATTGATTCTCCCACATATGATACTGTTTCCACAAAAGCTATGCAGGCTTTGTTCTTTTCCATCTCCACTCTAAAATCTGATGCAAACTGAGAACCTTTGTGGTCATCTGTGATGAGCAGTCCCACCCAGGTCCAGCTGAAATGAAGCATCAAAGAGGCAATACCACAGAACAGAGCTGTGTCTTTGGGGCTACCTGGTACACAGATGTAAACTGATTTGTGTCAATCTCTGCATGATCAAAAGGCCCAACAGTAAGCTGAAAGGAAATCAGTATTTTAAAAGGTAGAACAATAAATGCCATTTAAATAGTCTTAGTCTTAAAAACCCGATTCAAGTTATAAAGTTGATACTCTGCTCAATAGTCCTTAATGTCACATCTCATCTCCTGAGTGTTTCCAGAAAAATTATTAAAAGTATCAAAGTTTTAAATTGCCTTCTGTACTGTTCATTCTTCTTACTCTACGTCAAAGGAAACGAAGAACAGACTGTGTCCGTAATTGTCTTTGTATTTCCTCTTTAATGCCAATTAATCAAAATCTCTCCTTTTCATTTTGCAAACAGCTAATTCTGAGGGAAAAAAGCTGGCTTCCCACCACTCACATCATGTGTACTCACATGAGGAAATTTGTAAAGACCCAACAATGTCCCAATGATTTCAGATGATTGCCATGATATTCCAGTAAGTGTAGCAGCGGATTTGCACTTTTTTCTACAATTGTAATTAGGGATAAATATGCTCAAACCTGTGAGCCAATAGAATACACTCTTCATAATGTTCCTTTCAATATCTGGGAGATTATATATCTCAAGTCCCAGAGACATGTTTGGTAAAATATGAGGGTTCAAGTTGATTTCATTGATTGCAAATAACATGGCCAAAACAAGTTGGTAGTTTCGTATAACCGTCCTGCATAGAAGTATCACAGCATTCATATTGGGAACTCATAACTATTATACCTATAACTTTAGAGTAATGGCTTTTATATTCTGATAGATTGTGTTTGCTTATAACACACAGTCCTTCAACAAATTCTTCATCTCAAATGATATACTGAAGAGCAAAACTTGTTAATTATATATCCAAGAGAGTTTGCTTTCTCTGAATTCCAGATGTGGAAATATTACATAATTCCATCGTAGAATTCACAAATTATCCACTCTTCTTATCTTCCAGTATGTCAAACTATGTAAAATAGTTTATTTTTCATGAAGCCACCAAATTCATGTGATATACTATTATGAAAGTGCTCACTTTCTGATTTTAGTCTATCTGTGGCAAGATTTGGCTTTTGAACAAATTGTTCATTTTTGGTTTACCCTGGAAAATAGTTGGATGCAACGTTCTCTGTGTGGGCCAGAGATTAAATACCTTTTGCAAGATGGAATGGTTAGAAAGGGAATCATATTGTGTAAACCCTCAGAGCCACTAGGTACCTCATTTGCATGGGAAACTATGTTTTGTGGTATGTGATCACATGTCTTATGTCCTTATGTGGAAAATATGGCAAATATCCAATTCAGGAATGTAGTAGGGAGTTAGGAGATGCCTACAATCTCTGGTGGGTGCCTGGGTACCAGAGTGCCGGGATCTTAGACATATTCAAGTTTAATACGTTTCTGGCTTTGTCTACTATCCCAGACTCATCTCCTTAAGAAAACTAGGAGCTGGGTGGTGGTGGTGCACTCCTGTAATCCCAGCACTCTGGGAAGTAGAGGCAGGCGGATTTCAGACTTCGAGGCCAGCCTGATCTACAGGGTAAGTTCCAAGACAGCCAGGGAACTCTGTCTCAGAGAAAAGAGAAACCCTGTCTCAAAAAAAAAAAACCAAATCCAAAAATCAAAAAAAAAAAAAAACAAAGAAAGAAAGAAAGAAAGAAAGAAAGAAAGAAAGAAAGAAAGAAAGAAAGAAAGAAGGAAGGAAAGAAACAAAGAAAGAAAACTAGGAAGAGGATCAAGATTGGTGGCACATTGTGTGATGTTTTGTCACTAGTATTGGATTGCTGAATTCTAATCTTTCAGGGAGTAAAGCGCTAGCTTAGTTGTCAGTTCTTGGTTTTGCTATTTCTACAGACTATGACTGGCCTGATATTTTGTGAACATTCATCCTTCCTCACTTGCCTTTAGGACGTAAGATATATCTGACTACCAATAGCTGGGAAGTAAGTGAATAGCAAAACTTCCAGGAGATATAGGGATACTTCAAAGCAGAAATCAAAGGTGGGAGTCTTGCTAGCAGGACACTGTGGTTTCTGGATGGACCTGAAGATGAGCAGAGAAGTAGAGTTGACCACATCCAGGACATAGTGGCAGGTATTACAGTGGAGAGTTTCAAAGTTTTCTGGAAATCTGCACACCTAAAACTCCTATGCTTTAAAATATTGAAAAGCATCTGTCATTATCTATACCACTGGTGGGTGCATGAGTCTACTACATACAACCTTATTAAACATGCAGAAGCAGGCCTATCTGTAAATTCCAAATGAATCTGTCTATATCTTACTTCCAGACAACCCTGGATATACATTAATCCTATATCAAAGAAAATGAAAAAGTAGAAAAATTTCACTGTGAAGTCACAAATATTGTTAAAAGTACCTAAGTTATCACTTCTTGACCTTTTAGCTAAGTTAGATGCTCTCCACTAAATGATTCTAAAATACAGGAGAAAGAAAGGAGTCAACATAGTAGGACTTCACTGCTAAAGAGGACAGTCAGGTCTGAAGATCAGAATAACATATGAACGCCTAGCCTCAAGTGATTCGGTGATTTCTGCTTTTCCTCACTGATGAACACTCATGGAAGCCCACATAAGCTCTGAAGCTGCAACATGGACAGGATATTTTCCCTGCCCAAAAACAACATCTAGTTTCACTTCTTGTTTCTATCCCAGAGCTGAACCTGTGCACCAGCTCTCTATACCAAAATACTGCCAATAGAGAGTTAGTCTCCAAGTAGTGATGACAAACCTATGAGCACAGATAAGACTACCAATCTGCTCTGAGGGACCTGACCAGAGCCCTCAGATCACAGGAACCAAGGAGAAGTCTGAGATTGGATCCCTTGGGTTTCTGTCTGTGCCCGGAGTTGACCCTGGGCCACAGAGAGAATTCCTCACAGAGAGAACTGATATTGAAGGAGTGCTGACAAGCAGACTTGCAGAAGGGACAAGCCACAATAAGGGACAGGAATACCAACTAACACCAGAGATAAGTAGATGGCAAGAGCCAAGGGAAAGAACATAAACAACAGAAACCAAGGCTACTTGTCATCAGCAGAACCCAGATATCCCATCACAGCAAGTCCTGGATACGCCAACAAACCAGAAAATCAAGGTTCTCAATTAAAATCAAATCTCATGCTAATGATAGAAGACTGTAAGGACATAAATAACTCCCTTTAAAAATGCAGGAGAATAACAGGAAAACAGGTAGAAAGTGTTAAAGAGGAAACACAAAAATACCTTAAAGAATTACAGGAAAACACAACCAAATAGGTTAAGGAACTGAACAAAACCATCCATGATTAAAAATGGAAATAGAAACAACAAAGGAAACAAAGGGAGACAACACTGAAGCTAGAAAAAGTAGGAAAGAGATCAGGACTCATAGATGCAAGCACCACCAACAGAATACAAAAGATAGAAGAGAGAATCTATGGTGCAGAAGACACCATAGAAAATATTGACACAACAATCAAAGAAACCACAAAATGAAAAAAGTTCCTAACTTAAAACATCCTGGGTATCCAAGACACAATGAGAAGACTAAACCTATGGATAATAGGTATAGAATAGAACTAAAATTCCCAACAGAGAGGGCGAGGAAATATCTTCAATAAAATTATAGAAGAAAACTTCTATAACCTAAAGAAAGAGATGCCCACAAATATATAAGAAGCCTACAGAACTCCAAACAGACTGAACCTGAACAGAAATTCCTCCCATTACATAATAGTCAAAACACAAAATGCACAAAACAAATAAAGAATATTAAAAGCAGTAAGTTTAAAAGGTCAGGTAACATATAAAGGCAGACCTATCAGGATTACAACAGACTTCTCAACAGAAACTATGAGAGCTAGAATATCCTCAGCAGATATCATACAAACCCTAAGAGAAGACAAATGCCAGCCCAGGCTACTATCTTTCTACAAATTCAGCCCTACAAAAGATAACAGATGGAAAATTCCAACAGGAGGAGGGAAACTACACCCTAGAAACAGAAGAAAGTAATCTTTCAAGGAACCCCAATGAAGATACCCAAAAGAAAAGAACATAATTTCATCTCTAACAACAAAAATAACAGGAAACAACAATCACTATTTCCTAACATCTCTTAATATCAATAGACTCAATTCCCCAATAAAAAGATATACACTAACAGAATGGATATGTGAACAGGATACAGCATTTTGCTGTATACAGGAAGCAAACCTCACAGACAAAAACAGAAACTACCTCAGGGTAAAGGGCTGGAAAACAATTTTCAAAGTAAATGGTCTCAGGAAAGAAGCTGGAGTAGCGATTCCAATATTGAATAAAATCTACTTAGAACCAAAAGTTTTCAAAAAAAAGATAAGGAAGGATACGTCATACTCATCAGATGAAAAATCTGCCAAGGAAAGCTCTCAATTCTGAACATCTGTGCTACAAATGCAAGGGCATCCAAATTCATGATAGAAATTTTATTAAAGCTCAAAGCAAACAGTGAACCTCACAATAATAGTGGGGCACTTTAATACTTCAATCTAACCATTGGACATATCATGGATACAGAAACTAAAGAAAGAGACACAGTGAAACTTACAAAAGTTATGAAACAAATGGATTTAACTGATAACTACAGATGATTTAACCCTAAAGCAAAATAATAAAACTTCTTCTCACCATGGTACCTTCTCAAAAATCTACCATATAATTTGGACACAAAATAAACATCAACAGATCCAAGAATTTTGAGTTAATCCGATGTATTCTACCAGACCACGACAGAATGAGGCTGATCTTCGATAACTACAAAAACAGGAAGCCCGTGTACACATGGAAGTTGAACATCAATCTCCTCAATTGTAACTTGGTCAGGGAAGAAATAAAGAAGGAAATGAAAGACTTTTAGAATTCAATGAAAAATCCCAACTCAATTCTTCACAGAGTTAGAAAGAGCAATTATCAAATTCATCTGGAACAACAAAAAACCCAGCATAGCTAAAACTATTCTCAGCAACAAAAGAAAGTCTGGGGGAATCAGTATCCCTGACCTCAAGCAATACTACAGAGCAATAGTGTTAAAAATTGCATGGTATTGGTACAGTGACAGGCAGGAGGATCAAGGGAACAGGATTGAAGATCCAGAAATGAACCCACACACTTATGGCCACTTGATCCTCGACAAAGAGGCTGAAAACATCCAATGGAAAAAAGATAGCCTTTTCAATAAATGGTGCTGGTTCAACTGGAGGTCAGCATGCAGAAGAATGCGAATTGATCCATCCTGTCTCCTTGTACTAAGCTCAAGTCCAAATGGATCAAGGACCTCCACATAAAGCCAGACACTCTGAAGCTAATAGAAAAGAAACTGGGGAAGACCCTTGAGGACATCAGTACAGGGAGAAAGTTTCTGAACAGAACACCAATAGCCTATGCTCTAAGAGCAAGAATTGACAAATGGGAACTCATAAAATTACAAAGTTTCTGTAAGGCAAAGGACACCATCAAGAGGACAAATCGGCAACCAACAAATTGGGAAAATATCTTCACTAATCCTACATCAGATAGAGGGCTAATATCCAATATATATAAAGAACTCAAGAAGTTAGACTCCAGAAAACCAAACAACCCTATTAAAAAATGGGGTACAGAGTTAAACAAAGAATTCTCACCTGAAGAACTTCGGATGGTGGAGAAGCATCTTAAAAAATGCTCAACTTCATTAGTCATTAGGGAAATGCAAATCAAAACAACCCTGAGATTTCATCTTACACCAGTCAGAATGGCAAAGGTTAAAAATTCAGGAGACAACAGGTGTTGGAGAGGGTGTGGAGAAAGAGGAACACTCCTCCACTGCTGGTGGGGTTGCAAATTGTTACAACCAATCTGGAAATCAGTCTGGCGGGTCCTCTGAAAACTGGGCACCCCACTTCCAGAAGATCCTGCTATACCACTCCTGGGCATATACCCAGAGGATTCCCCACCACGTAATAAGGATACATGCTCTACTATGTTCATAGCAGCCCTATTTATAATTGCCAGATGCTGGAAGGAACCCAGGTATCCCTCAACAGAAGAGTGGATGCAAAAAATGTGATATATATGCACAATGGAGTACTATTCAGCCATTAGAAACAATTAATTCATGAAATTCTTAAGCAAATGGATTGAGCTAGAGAACATCATACTAAGTGAGGTAACCCTGACTCAAAAGGTGAATCATGGTATGCACTCACTAATAAGTGGATATTAACCTCGAAAACTGGAATACCCAAAACATAATCCACACATCAAATGAGGTACAAGAAGAAAGGAGGAGTGGCCCCCTGTTCTGGAAAGACTCAGTGAAGCGGTATTCGGCAAAACCAGAACGGGGAAGTGTGAAGGAGTGGGTGGGAGGACAGGGGGAGAGAAGGGGACTTGCGGGACTTTCGGGGAGTCGGGGATTAGAAAAGGGGAAATCATTTGAAATGTAAATAAAAAATATATCGAATAAAAAAAAATAGCAAAAAAAAAAAAAAAAAAAAAAAAAAAAAAAAAAAAAAAAAAAAAGCCCAGGACCAGATGGGTTTAGTGGGGAATTCTATCAGATCTTCAAAGAAGAGTTAATACCGATACTCTTCAAACTAATCCACAAAATAGAAACACAAGGAACACTAGCCAATTCATTCTATGAAGCCACAATAATGCTTATACCTAAACCAAACAAAGACCAAACAAGGAAAGAGAAGTTAAGACCAATTTCCCTTATGAACATTGATGCAAAAATACTCAACAAAACTCTGGCCAGCCGAATCAAAGAATGCATCAAAATAATAATTCACCATCATCAAGTAGGCTTCATCCCAGGGATGAAGGGATGGTACAATATATGCAAATCCATCCATGTAAGCCACTACAAAAACAAAATTAAAAAAAAAAACCCACATGGTCATTTTATTAGATGCTGAAATCGCTTTTGCCAAAATTCAGCATGCCTTCATGATAAAAAACTTGGAGAGATCAGGAATTCAAGGCCCATACCCAAATATAGTGAAAGCAATTTACTGTAAAACGGTAGCCACTACCTTATTAGGACTACACAATATAAGATCCACCTGTGACAAGAGATCTCTTCCCCCAAAGGGTAGTAGGCAAATTTGGCATAAGGCTGAATTTGTCCTGAATTGCCTTCTTCATCTTTGCAGGTTAGAAGTTTAGCGCTTTGCTTTGGGTTATTGGCATAACCAATCCCTCAGAGGTGAGTGAGCATATCTGACAAGGGCCAAGTTGAAGGCCAGTCTTGTCCTCTAATAATTGTCACATCAGCTCCAGCATCTATTAGTCCTTCAAAGTTTTTTCCCTTAATAGTTAATTTAAGGTTAGATCTCTTACTAGTAATAGATTGAACCCAGTACACAACAGAGGAACCAAAGACACTCTGTCCTCTCTTACTAGAATCTGGAAGGTAGTTGATACAAGGGAACTAAGTTGAGCAATTCTTTGGTTAGCAGGTATACTTATAATACCATGAAGGGAAGCAGCCATAATTTTAATTTCTCCCTCATAATCATTGTCTATGAACCTGGATAACTCTGCAGTTCTTTTACAATAGTACTGCTTCGTCCTAGAAGCAATCCACAAGTTTCTGCAGGCAAAGATCCAAAAATTCCTGTAGGCAGGAGGGTCTGAACTCCCATTTCTGGGGTTAATACAACATGGGAGGTGGAATAGATGTCCAATCCTGCGCTGCCTGGTGTTGCCCTGAAAATTCAAAAACGGATTTCCCTGGCCTGGCAGCGGCTTCATGGCCCCACAAAATGCTTGCTGTGGGCATCTGGGGGGAGGCTGGCCCCTCTGCCTGAGGCTGGCCCCTCTGCCTGAGGCTGGGCCCTCTGCCTGAGGCTGGCCCCTCTGCCTGAGGCTGGCCCTTCTGCCTGTTTCCCGACAGGGAACAGCCCTGAATATATCTTAGATTTACAGTGCCTGGCCCCGTGATTACCTTTCCTGCATCCAGGACAAACTCCTGGGGAAAACTTGATTGCCCACTTACAGCGCCTCTGTTCCTAGGGCAATCACTTCTAAAATGACCCAAACCTCCACATTTAAAACACATTTTATTCTCTCCTCTCTGTGAGAGTATCACTTGCATGGTGGTTCCTTGCAAAGCTGTAGCCATAGCTAGACTTTGATTGTACGAAGGCCCAATCTCTGCACAAAGGCAAATATACCCAGAGAAGTCTATCCGTCCCTTGTAAGGTCTAATGGTGGTATGACAAGCTGCATTAGCATTCTCATAAGCCAATTGTGTGACAAAGAGTATAGGGTTCTGTAGTAAGATCTAATAATATTTTTGCATTTCCTCAGTTTCTGTCCTTATGTCTCCCTTTGATTTTCTTAAAAAACCAACCCCTGGTTTTGTTGGTTTCCATGTACTTCTTTTTGTTTCTACTTGGTTGATTTCAATTCTAAGTTTGATAATTTCCTGCTGGGTACTCCTCTTGGGTGTATTTTCTTCTTTTTGTTCTAGAGCTTTCAGGTGTGCTGTTAAGCTGATAGTGTATGCTCTCTCCATTTTTTTCTTTCTTTGGGGGACAGGGAAATGACTCATAGCTATGGGTTTTCCTCTAAGCGCTGTTTTCAATTGGATATTAGCCATAAAATAAAGGATACCGATGCTACACTCCACAGACCCAAGAAGGTAAGCAAGAAGGAAGGTTCAAGTGAGGATGCTTGAATCTCACTTAGAAGAGGGAATAAAACAGTCATAGGAGATAGACGAAGGGAGGGAACTGGGTGAGAGAGGGGATAGGGAGGTGAATGAGGTGATACAAGGTTCAGGATCAGGTGGGGAGACAGAAGGGCCCAGAAGGCCTCCCAGAGCCCAGTGTCCTCCATCCCGCGGGATCCTAGGAAGCCTGATGAGGCAGTGCATTCAGGAACCTGAAGGGTTCCACCCCATCAGAAGTGGTGCAGCATGGCCCTGCCCAGGCACTCATGCCTGATGGAAGCCTCAACCTTCTTCTTTACTCTTTGGCTAATATCCACTTATAAGTAAGTATATACAGTTGTAGATTTGGTTTATTGCTAGTATTATCTTAATGGGGTTCCCAAATTATAGGAGAATTTGCATGTCTAAGTGTGAGGCACTGTCCTTCCCAGATTGTGCTAAATGCTGGTAGCAAATGACTGGACAGGGAGACAGAGGTGGGACTTTAGATTTCTCAGAGAGTAGATCACTGAAAGAAGGAAGTTTTAGAATTGCCATGCTGTCACCTTTCCCTGGGACTAGATGTCCCAGGCTAGGTTGGTACCCAAGAGGGTCTTCCTCTTCTCTGTGCACAGGGTAGAGGGGAATATGGAGGGAGAGGGATTTGTAAGATCGTAACTAGAAGAGGAGATGGGGGACTGCAGTCAGGATGCAAAGAGATTTTTTTTAAAAAATAAAATGAAGAAAAATGAAAAAAATTGTCATGCTGGGGAAGCAGAGGATGGAAAGGTCTCCCATTCTCATGGATTGATAGGTTTAATACAGTGAAATGAGCATCTTACTAAAAGAAATCTACTGATTCAATGCAATCCCCATCAAAATAGCAACACAATAATTTACTGACATGGAAAGAGCAAATCTCAGTTTCACATGGAAAAACAAAAAACCAGGATGAATGAAACAATTCTGAAAAAGACTTCTGGAAGAAACACCATCCCTGACCTCAAGCTGTACTACAGAGCAATAGTGACATAAATTGCATGATAGGGGACACGGACAGTCAGGTTAATCAACCGAATAAAATCAAAGACCCAGAATTAAACACACTTACCTGTGGACACTTGTCTTTTGATAAAGAAGCCAAAACCATGCAACCAAAATTATAGCATCTTCAAATCAGACGGGCACTTAACACCTCATTTTAAAACAGCGGTGGATTAAGTAAGGGATTCCTTGCTAGAACCCTTCCCCTCATGTCCAGATGCCTCTTGCTTGTGTGGCTAGGGGGAGATTTGGAGCAATAAACTTCTATTGAACCAGAAGAAGAGAGTCAAATTTGCAGAAGAATGTTTTTACATAAGTAAACATGGATAAACTCACATAAAATTATATATGGATTCATGCTTACACCTTCATATATCTCCATTAAAACCAGTTGGGCCAAACTACATCCTTATCTCATAATTACACACACACACACACACACACACACACACACACACACACACACACACACAAACACATCTATACTTACAAATGCATTTGGAGCAAAAGATCCAGCACCAGCGCAGAATGAACTCATTCATTCTGGATGAAAAATGAGCTCCAATCTTTATTGCATAGAGAAAGAAAAGCTTCTTCAAGTTTGTTGCTAAATGAATTTAAACCAAGTCCATAGCAGAAAGCTTTGTCCTCTTTAGTACAACTAAGCTTGCCTTGCTATTAAGAAAATATCTGTTCTGTCCTGTGGTAAGGAGGGTCCTACCTGCTCCTTCCACTCTGTAGTTTCTTCTTTTTCCCTCTTTCTCTCTGCATTGTGCATATTGCTCTTATTTTATAAAGTTGTCTTATATTTAAGATATTAAACTCTTCATTCTCCTTCTAATCTTGCTCCCTCCTCCTGCTCTGATCTAACAATGCTATTACTTTCAATGTGTTTGTTACTTTTTATTTCACTCACTTTTTTATTAGATATTTTCTTTATTCACATTTCAAATGTTATCCCCTTTCCTCATTTCCCCTCCAAAAAGCTCCTATCCCATCCCTCCTCCACCTGCTTACTACCCCACCCACACCCGCTTCCCTATCCTGGCGTTCCCTGTCACTGGGACGTGGACCCTTTACAGGACCCAGGGCCTCTCCTCTCATTGAGGTCTGACAGGGCCATTCCCTTCAACATATGTGGCTGGAACCATGGTTCCCTCCATGTGTACTCTTTGTTTGATGGTTTAGTCCCTGGGAGTTCTGGGGGTGTTGGTTGGTTCATATTTTTGTTCCTCCTACGAGGCTGCAAGATCCTTCAGCTCCCTGGGTCCTTTCTCTAGCTCCTCCATTAGGGACCCTATGCTTAGTTCATTAGTTGGCTATGAGTATCCACTTCTGTATTTGTCAGGCACCAACAGAGCCTCTCAGGAGACAGCCATATCATCTTCCTCTCAGGAAGCACTTGCTGACATCCACAATAGAGTCTGGGTTTGGTGACTGTATGAGGGATGGATCCCCAGATGGGGCAGTATCTGGATGGCCTTCCCTTCAGTCTCTGCTCCACATTTTGTCTCTGTATCTCCTCCTGTGGGTATTTAGTTCCCCTTTCTAAGAAGTACTGAAGTCTTCCTTCTTCTTGAGCTTCATTTGCTCTATGAATTCTATCTTGGGTGTTCCAAGCTTCTGGGCTAATATCTACTTTTTAGTGAGTGCATGAAATGTGTGTTCTTTTGTGACTGGGTTACCTCACTCAGGATGATATTTTATAGTTCCACCCATTTCCCTAAGAATTCCATGAATTTGTTGTTTTTAATAACTGAGTAGTACTCCCTTAGGCAAATATCATCTACAAATAGTGATATTCTGATATCTTCCATTCCAATTTATTTGCCTTTACCTTCTTTTGTTGTCTAATTGCTTTTGCTAGGTCTTTGAGTACTATATTGAACAGGTAGGGAGAGAATAGACAGCCTTGTCTAGTTCTTGATTTTAGAGGGATTGCTTCAAGTTTCTCTCCATTTAGTTTGATGTTGGCTACTGCTTTGCTGTGTATTGCTTTTCTATTATCAGGTATGGTCCTTGAATTTATGATCTTTCCAAGACTTTTATCATAAAGGGTATTGGATTTTGTCAAATATTTTCTCTGCATCTAATGAAATGGTCATGTGATTTTTTTCTTTGCCTTTTTTTATATAGTGGATTATGTGTATCATGAAGGTGTGATGGATTTTGTCAAATACTTTCTCAGCATCTAATGAAGTGATAATGTGTTTTTTTTCCTTTGAGTTCCTTCATATAGTGGATTACATTGATAGATTTCTGTATATTGAACCATCCCTGCATCCCTGTGACGAAGCCTACTTGATCAAGGTGGATGATTGCTTTGATGTTTACTTGGATTCTAATAGGAAAACTCCAAAACAAGGAAGGTACCTTCACCAATGAGAAAAGAAGATAAGAGTTATCTCAGAACAAAATAATCAAAAGGAGAGAATCACGTGCATATAATGCCATCTACAACAACAAACATAACAGGAACTAAAATATTCCATCCTTAGTATTTCTCAATATCAACAGGCTCAATTCCCCAATAAACAGACATACGCTAACAGACTGGATATGCAAAAAGGATCTAGCATTTTGCTGCATATAAGAAACACACCCCCAATGACAAAGGTAAACATTACCTCAGAGTTAAAGGCTTGAAGCAAGTCTTCCAAGCAAACAGTCCCAAAAAACAAGCAGGAGTTGTCATTCTAATAGCTAATAAACTTTCAACCAAAAATTTTCAAGGGAGATGGCAAACGACACTTCATATTAATCAAAGGAAAAATCAACCAACTGAAAGTCTCAATTCTGAACTTCTGTGCCACAAATGTAAGGGTATCCACATTCATAAGAGGTGACTTTAATGAAGCTGAAAACACACCTTGGATCATACACAGTAATAGTGGAAGACCTCAACACCTCACTCTCACCAAAGGACAGAGCATTGAAACAGAAACTAAACAGAGACACAGTGACACTAATAGAGGTTATGACTCAAATGCATCTAACAAATATATATAGAACATTTTACACTACCACAAAAGAATATAACTTCTTCTCCATACCTTATATTACCTTTTCTAAAATTAGCCATATAATCGGTTACAAAAAAAGCTTCAACAAGTACAAGAAGATTGAAATAATCCTGTGCATTTTATGAGATTATCACAGATTAAGGCTAGATTTCAAAAACAACACAAAGCTCCCAGAAAACCCATGTAATTATGGAAATTGAACAACTCTCTATTCAATGATAACTTCATCAGGGAAGAAGTAAAGAAAGAGATGAATAACATTTTAGAATTCAATGAAAATGAAGGCACAACAACCCAAACTTATGAGACAGTGAAAGCAGGGCAAAGAGGAAAATTCATAGCACTTAGGGTCCTAGTAAAGAAACTGGAGAGATCCTACACTAACACACTAACACACTAACACACTAACAGCACACCTGAAAGCCCCACAACCTAAAGAAACAAACACACCCAAGAGGAGCGGAGAGTAGGAAATTGTCAAGCACAGAACCAAAATCAAAAAAGTAGAAACAAAGAGAATAATACAAATAAAGAAACCAAAAGCTGTTCCTTTAAAAAAATCAACATTATAGATAAATCCCCTAGCCAAACTAAGTAAAGGGCCCAGAGACAGAATCTAAATGAACAAAATCAGAAATTAAAAAGGGGACATAACAACAGAAGCTGAAAAATTAAAAAAAAATCATATCTTTGTACAAAAGCCTATACTCAACAAAACTGGAAAATCTAAATGAAATGGATGATTTCCTAGACAGATACCATGCACCAAAATAAAATTGGCATCAGGTACACCATCAAATCACATATCATCTAAGGAAATTCAAAAATTAAACTTCTGGAGTCTGGAGGCCTCTGGCAGTAGCCCTCAGATCTCTCTGCTTCTGGATCCAGGTCAGCCTGGGCGGCAACAACTCATCTCCAGGTCCTGTAAGAGGCAAGAGGGGCTTCCGGGCGGCCAGTGGAGAGAAGTTGGTGTGCTCTGGTGAATACAGGGAGCCCCAGCAGGAGCCTTCAGGTGCCTGCTTTGGGATCTGAACAGCCTGGGCCACAGCACTCGGTCTCCAGGAAGTGCATAAGACCTGGTGTGCACCCAGAGGCAGTCTGGGAGCTCACAGCACAGCTTGCTCCTGTGAGACAGAGCTTAGGCTCCAGTCCGGAGGCCTCTGGCAGGAGCACTCAGACCTCTCCGCTTCCGGATCCAGATCAGCCTGGGCGGCAACACCACATCTCCAGGTCCTGCAAGAGGCAAGAGGGGCTTCCGGGCCCCCAGCGGGGAGAAGTCAGTGTGCTCCAGTGAATCCAGCAGGCCTCAGCGGGAGCCTTCAGGTGTCTGCTTAGGGATCTGAACAGCCTGGGCATCAGCACCCTGTCTGCAGGCAGTGCAGGAGGTAAGCTGTTCACCAGAGGCCACCTGGGAAGGGGCAGCTTGCACTGGTGAGTCCAACATTGACAATACCAACTAACACCAGTGAGAACTAGATGGCAAAAGGCAAACGCAGCAATGCCAATAACAGAAATCAAGGCAATATGGCAACATCAGAACCCAATTCTCCTTTACCAGCATGGCCTGGATACCCCATCACACCAGTAAAACAAGATTTGGATTTAAAATCACTGGTCATGATGCTGGTACAGGAACACATGAAGGACATACATAAAGAAATTCAGGAGAAAATGGATCAAAAGTTAGAAGCCCTTGCAAGGGAAACACAAAAATCATTGAAAGAAATCCAGGAGAATACAAAAGCCAATAATGAGGAAACACAAAAAACACTTAAAGAAATACAGGAGAACTTTGGTCAAGAGGCTGAGGTCATGAAAGAGGAAACAAAAAAAATCTCTTAAGGAATTACAGGAAAGCACAAACAAGCAACTGAAGGAGCTAAGCAAAACCATCCAGGATCTAAAATCAGAAGTAGAAACAACTAAGAAAACTCAAAGGGAGACAACTTTGGAGATACAAAACCTTGGGAAGAAATCGGTGGACATAGATGCAAATATCAACAACAGAATACAAGAGATAGAAGAAAGAATCTCAGATGCTGAAGATTCCATAGAAACCATGGACTCAACAGTTAAAGAAAATGCAAAAAGCAAAAAGCTTGTAACCCAAAATATCCAGGAAAATCCAGGACACAATGAGAAGACCAAACCTAAGGATTATAGGCATAGATGAGAGTGAAGATTTACAACTTAAAGGGCCAGCAAATATCTTCAATAAAATTATGGAAGAAAACTTCCCTAACCTAAAGAGAGAGATGCCCATGAATAAACAAGAAGCCTACAGAACTCCAAACACACTGGACCATAACAGAAATACTTCCTGTCACATAATAATCAAAACATCATATGTAATAAACAAAGAAAGAATATTAAAGGCAGTAAGAGAAAAAGGCCAAGTAACATATAAAGGAAGACCTATCAGAATCACAGCAGACTTTTCATCTGAGACTATGAAGGCTAGAAGATCCTGGGCAGATCTCATGCAGCCCCTAAGATTACACAAATGCCAGTCAAACCTACTATATCCAGCAAAACTCTCAAACACCCTAGATGGAGAAACAAAGATATTCCATGACAAAACCAAGTTTACCCAATATCTATCCACAAACCCAGCCCTACAAAGGAAAATAGGAGGAAAACACCAATACAAGGAGGGAAACTTCACCCTGGAAAAAGCAAGATAGTAACCTTTCATCAAACCCAAAAGAGGTTAACCAATCAAATTTAAAAAATAACGTCAAAAATGGCAAGAAGTAACAATCACTATTCCTTAATATCTCTTAACATCAATGGACTCAATGCCCCAATAAAAAGACATAGACTAACTGACTGGATACGTAAACAGGACCCTACATTTTGCTGCTTACAGGAAACACACCTAAGGGTCAAAGACAAGCACTACCTTAGAGTAAAAGGCTGAAAGACAATTTTACAAGCAAATGGTCTCAGGAAACAAGCTGGAGTAGCCATTTTAATATCAGATAAAATTGACTTTCAACCCAAAGTCATCAAAAGAGACTCTGAGGGACTCTTCTTGCTGATCAAAGGAAAAATACAACAAGAAGAACCCTCAATCCTGAACATCTATGCTCCAAATGCAAGGACACCCTCTTTCCTAAAAGAAACTTTATTAAAGCTCAAAGCACACATTGCACCTAACACAGTAATTGTGGGCGACTTCAACACTGCACTTTCCTCAATGGACCGATCAGGAAAACAGAAACTAAACAGGAACACAATGAAACTAATTGACGCTTTGGACCAACTAACTTTAACAGATATATATAGAACATTCTATCCTAAAGCAAAAGAGTATACCTTTTTCTGAGCACCTCATGGTACCTTCTCCAAAACTGACCATATATTTGGTCACAAGACAGACCTCAACAAATATAAGAAGATCGAACTTATCCCATGCCTCCTATCAGATCACTATGGAGTAAAAGTGGTCTTCAATAGCAACAAAAACAACAGAAAACCCACATACACATGGAAACTGAACAATATTCTACTCAATGATACCTTGGTCAAGGAAGAAATAAAGAAAGAAATTAAAGACTTTTTAGAACTCAATGAAAATGAAAACACAACATACATAAATCTATGAGGCACAATGAAAGCAGTGCTAAGAGGAAAACTCATAGCCCTGAGTGCCTCCAAAAAGAAAATGGAGAGAGCATACATTACCAGCTTAATGACACACCTGAAAGCCCTGGAACAAAAAGAAGCTATTTCACCCAGGAGGAGTAGAAGGCAGGACATCATCAAACTCAGGGCCGAAATCAATCAAGTAGAAACAAAGAGAACCATACAAAGAATCAACGAGTCCAGGAGCTGGTTCTTTGAGAAAATCAACAAGATAGATAAACCATTAGCCAGACTGACCAAAGGGCACAGAGAAAGTATCCAAATTAACAAACTTAGAAATGAAAAGGGAGATATAACAATGGAAACTGAGGAAATCCAAAAATCATCAGATCCTACTACAAGAGCCTGTACTCGACACAACTGGAGAATCTGGAGGAAATGGACAATTTCCTAGACAGATACCAAATACCAGAATTAAGTCAGGACCAAATAGATCATCTAAAACAGTCCCATAATGCCTAAGGAAATAGAAGGAGTCATAGAAAGACTTCCAACCAAAAAAAGCACAGGACCAGATGGTTTCAGTGCAGAATTCTAACAGACCTTCAAATAAGACTTAACACCAATACTCTTCAAACTATTCCAAAAAATAGAAACAGAAGGAAAACTACCCAATTCCTTCTACGAAGCCACAATTACGCTGATACCAAAACCACACAAAGATCCAACAAAGAAAGAGAACTTCAGACCAATTTCCCTTATGAACATCGATGCAAAAATACTCAATAAAATTCTTGCCAACCGAATCCAAAAACACATCAAAACGATCATCAGCCATGATCAAGTAGGCTTTATCCCGGGCATGCAGGATTGGTTCAATATACGGAAATCCATCAATGCAATCCACTACATAAACAAACTCAAAGAAAAAAAAACACATGGACATTTCATTGGATGCTGAAAAAGCATTTGACAAAATTCAGCATCCTTTCATGCTTAAAGGCTTGGAAAGAACAGGAATTCAAGGCCCATACCTAAACATCGTTAAAGCAATATACAGCAAACCAGTAGCCAGCATCAAACTAAATGGAGAGAAACTTGAAGCAATCCCACTAAAATCAGGGACTATACAGGGCTGCCCCCTTTCTCCTTATCTTTTCAATATTGTACTTGAGGTTCTAGCTCGTACAATTTGACAACATAAGGAGGTCAAAGGGATACAAATTGGAAAGGAAGAAGTCAAACTATCATTATTTGCAGATGACATGATAGTCTACCTAAGTGACCGAAAAATACTACAGAGCAATAGTGTTAAAAACTGCATGGTATTGGTACAGTGACAGGCAGGAGGATCAATGGAACAGGATTGAAGATCCAGAAATGAACCCATACACCTATGGACACTTGATCCTCGACAAAGAGGCTGAAAACATCCAATGGAAAAAAGATAGCCTTTTCAACAAATAGTGTTGGTTCAACTGGAGGTCAGCATGCAGAAGAATGCGAATTGATCCATCCTTGTCTCCTTGTACTAAGCTCAAATCCAAATGGATCAAGGACCTCCACATAAAGCCAGACACTCTGAAGCTAATAGAAAAGAAACTGGGGAAGACCCTTGAGGACATCGGTACAGGGAGAAAGTTTCTGAACAGAATACCAATAGCGTATGCTCTAAGAGCAAGAATTGACAAATGGGACCTCATAAAATTACAAAGTTTCTGAAAGGCAAAGGACACCAGCAAGAGGACAAATCGGCAACCAACAAATTGGGAAAAGATCTTCACTAATCCTACATCAGATAGAGGGCTAATATCCAATATATATAAAGAACTCAAGAAGTTAGACTCCAGAAAACCAAACAACCCTATTAAAAAATGGGGTACAGAGTTAAACAAAGAATTCTCAACGGAAGAACTTCGGATGGCGGAGAAGCATATTAAAAAATGCTCAACTTCATTAGTCATTAGGGAAATGCAAATCAAAACAACCCTGAGATTCCACCTTACACCAGTCAGAATGGCAAAGGTTAAAAATTCAGGAGACAGCAGGTGTTGGAGAGGGTGTGGAGAAAGAGGAACACTCCTCCACTGCTGGTGGGGTTGCAAATTGGTACAACCACTCTGGAAATCAGTCTGGCGGTTCCTCTGAAAACTGGGCACCTCACTTCCAGAAGATCCTGCTATACCACTCCTGGGCATATACCCAGAGGATTCCCCACCATGTAATAAGGATGCATGCTCTACTATGTTCATAGCAGCCCTATTTATAATTGCCACATGCTGGAAAGAACCCAGATATCCCTCAACAGAAGAGTGGATGCAAAAGATATGGTATATCTACACAATGGAGTAATATTCAGCCATTGGAAACAATGAATTCATGAAATTCTTAGGCAAATGGATGGCGCTAAAGAACATCATACTAAGTGATGTAACCCAGACTCAAAAGGTGAATCATGGTATGCACTCACTAATAAGTGGATATTAACCTAGAAAACTGGAATACCCAAAATATAATCCACACATCAAATGAGGTACAAGAAGAAAGGAAGAGTGGCCCCCTGTTCTGGAAAGACTCAGTGAAGCAGTATTGGGCAAAACCAGAACGGGGAAGTGGGAAGGGGTTGGTGGGAGGACAGGGGGAGAGAAGGGGGCTTGCAGGACTTTCAGGAGTGGGGGGCTAGAAAAGGGGAAATCACTTGAAATGTAAATAAATTATATCAAATAAAAAAATTAAAAAAAAGAAAAGGGGAAATCATTTGAAATGTAAATAAAAAATATATCAAATAAAAAAAAACTTAAAAAAAAATTAAATTTCCCAACCAAAAACCGCTCAGGGCCCAGATGGCTTTAGTGTAGAATTCTACCACACTTTCAAAGAAGACATAAAAATAATACTCCTGAAATTATTTCTTAAGGCAAACGCAGAAAAAAACACAACCTTGTTCATTTTTTGATTCCATAATTACTCTGATACCTAAACCACACAGAGACCCAACAAAGAAAGACAACTTCAGTCCAATTTCCCTTATGAATGTCAATGAAAAAATACTCAATATAATTCTAGGAAACTGAATAAAAGAACACAGGGATAAAAGGTTGATTCAATATGTGAAAATACATTAACCTAATCAAGTATGTAAACAATCTAAATGAAAAAAATCACATGATCATCTCATTAGATGTTGAAAAAGCATTTGACAAAATCAACACAACCTCATGTTAAAATAATGGAGAGAACCGGAATTCAAGGCACATACCTAAACAAAATAAATATAACATATAGCAAACCAACAGCCAATATCAAATTAATGGAGAGAAATTTGAAGCAATTCCACCATAATCAGGAAAAGGACAATGATGCCAACTCTCCCCATATCTCTTTAATATAGTAATTGAAGGTGTAGCCCGAGATCTACAACAACAAAAGGAAATCAAAGGGATACAAATTGGCAAGAATTCAAGCTATCACTATTTGCAAATGATATGATAGTATATGTAAACATCCACAAAACTTCTACCTGAGAACTAGTACAACTTATAACCAACTTTAGCAAAGTGTCCAGATACAAAATTAACTCCAAAAAATCAGTATCCTTCCTTTAGACAAATGATCAACGGGCTGAAAAAGAAATAATCAAAATAATGCCCTTCACAATTGTCACAAATTATATAAAATATCTTCATGTAACTCTAACCAAACAAGGGAAAGATCTGTATGTCCAGAACTTCTAGTCTTTCATGAAGGAAATCTAAAAAGACCTCAGAAAATGGAGTCATCCCCCATGCTCATGGATTGATAGTTTAAACATAGTAAAAATGGCCATCCTACCAAAAGTATTGTAAAGGTTCATTTCAATCCACATCAAAATTCAAACAAAATTCATCAAAGACGTGGAAATAGCAATTCTAAATTTCATATGGAAAAACAATCCTGCCAGGATAGCAAAAACAATTCTTAACAATAAAAGAATGTGTGGGGCAATCACTACCCGTGATCTAAAACTATACTACAGAGCAATAGTGATAAAAACTGCATGGTGAAGATCTTTAAGATCTTCACCAATCCTACATCAGATAGAGGGCTAATATCCAATATATATAAAGAACTCAAGAAGTTAGACTCCAGAAAACCGAACAACCCTATTAAAAAATGGGGTACAGAGTTAAACAAAGAATTCTCACCTGAAGAACTTCGGATGGCGGAGAAGCATCTTAAAAAATGCTCCACTTCATTAGTCATTAGGGAAATGCAAATCAAAACAACCCTAAGATTTCACCTTACACCAGTCAGAATGGCTAAGATTAAAAATTCAGGAGACAGCAGGTGTTGGAGAGGGTGCGGAGAAAGAGGAACACTCCTCCACTGCTGGTGGAGTTGCAAATTGGTACAACCACTCTGGAAAGCAGTCTGGCGGTTCCTCCGAAAACTGGGCACCTCACTTCCAGAAGATCCTGCTATACCACTCCTGGGCATATACCCAGAGGATTCCCCACCATGTAATAAGGATACATGCTCTACTATGTTCATAGCAGCCCTATTTATAATTGCCAGATGCTGGAAAGAACCCAGGTATCCCTCAACAGAAGAGTGGATACAAAAAATGTGGTATATCTACACAATGGAGTACTATTCAGCCATTAGAAACAATGAATTCATGAAATTCTTAGGCAAATGGATGGAGCTAGAGAACGTCATACTAAGTGAGGTAACCCAGACTCAAAAGGTGAATCATGGTATGCACTCACTAATAAGTGGTTATTAACCTAGAAAACTGGAATACCCAAAACATAATCCACACATCAAATGAGATACAAGAAGAAAGCAGGAGTGGTCCCTGGTTCTGGAAAGACTCAGTGAAACAGTATTTGGCAAAACCAGAACGGGGAACTGGGAAGGGGTGGGAGGGAGGACAGGGGAAGAGAAGGGGGCTTACAGGACTTTCGGGGAGTGGGGGGGGGGCTAGAAAAGGGGAAATCATTTGAAATGTAAATAAATTATATCAAATAAAAAAAAAGACAAAAAAAAAACTGCATGGTATTGGTACATCACAGACAGGTTGATCAATGAAACAGAATGGAAAACTAAGAAATATAACTACACGCTTATGCACACTTCATCTTTGACAAAGAAGTAAAAAATATACAATGGATAAAGGAAAGCATCTTCAATAAACCGTGCTGGTCTAACTGGCAGTTGGTATGTAGAAAGATGAATGTACATACATATTTGTCACATTGCAAAAAGCTCAACTACAAGTGGATCAAGGACCTCAAAATAAAACTAGGTACACAGAATCTAATATAAGAGAAAGTGGAAAAGATCCTCAAACACATTGGCACAGAACAAAATTTCCTAAACAGAACTCCAATGGTTCAGATTATAAGATCAAGAATTGATAAATGGGACCTAAGGAAACTGAAAAACCTCTGCAAGTCAAAGTACATAGTCAATAGGAAAAATCAGAAACCTACAAATTGGGGAAAACAATCTTCACTAACTCCAAATCTGATTTCCAGAGTGGTTGTACCAATTTGCAACCCCACCAGCAGTGGAGGAGTGTTCCTCTTTCTCCACATCCTCTCCAACACCTGCTGTCTCCTGAATTTTTAATCTTAGCCATTCTGACTGGTGTAAGATGAAATCTTAGGGTTGTTTTGATTTGCATTTCCCTAATGAACAACCACTCTGGAAATCAGTCTGGCGGTTCCTCAGAAAACTGGGCACCTCACTTCCAGAAGATCCTGCTATACCACTCCTGGGCATATACCCAGAAGACTCCCCACCATGTAATAAGGATACATGTTCTACTATGTTCATAGTAGCCCTATTTATAATTGCCAGATGCTGGAAAGAACCCAGGTCTCCCTCAACAGAAGAGTGGATGCAAAAAATGTGGTATATCTACACAATGAAGTACTATTCAGCCGTTAGAAACAATGAATTCATGAAATTATTAGGCAAATGGATGGAGCTAGAGAATATCATACTAAGTGAGGTAACCCAGGCTCAAAAGGTGAATCATGGTATGCACTCACTAATAAGTGGTTATTAACCTAGAAAACTGGAATACTCAAAACATAATCCACACATCAAATGAGATACAAGAAGAAAGGAGGAGTGGCCCCTGGTTCTGGAAAGACTCAGTGAAACAGTATTCAGCAAAACCAGAACGGGGAAGTGGGAAGGGGTGGGAGGGAAGACAGGGGAAGAGAAGGGGGCTTACGGGTCTTTCGGGGAGTGGGGGGGGCTAGAAAAGGGCAAATCATTTGAAATGTAAATAAATTATATCGAATAAAAAAAAAAGAACTCAAGAAGCTAACTTCCAACAAAAACAAACAACACAATAAAAAAAAATTCGGGTACAGAACTAAAGAGAATTTACAACAGAGTAATTTTGAATGACAGATAAGCACTTAAACAAAAGTTCAAATTCCTTAGTGATCAGGGAAATGCAATTCTTAATGGCCTTGCAATTCTACCTTACACCATTCACAAAGGCTAGGAAAAAAACTCAGTGGACAGTACCTGTTGGTGAGGACTTGGAGAGAGAGGAACACTCCTGGTTGCTGGTGGGCTTGCAAACTGAAAGAACTACTCTGGAAATCAATCTGGAGGTTCCTCAGAAAATTGGAACTAGATGTACCTGAAGACACAGCTATCCTACTCCTGGGCATACACCCTAAAGGTACCTGACTATGCCACAGGGCACGGGCATCACTGTGTTCATCAGCTATTAAGAATGAGGGCATCATGAGTTTTGCAAGCAAATGAATGGAACAGGGAAATATCACATTGAGTGAGGTATCTCATACCCAAAAAGACATGAATGGCATGTACTCACTAATAAGCAGATATTAGCCAAAAATATACAGAATTCCCAGGATACAATCCAGAGAACTCAAGTTTAAGAAGCCAAAGGGCCCAAGTGAAGATGCTTCATTTTCATTTTTATTTTTTTTCTTTCTTTTTTTATTTTTTTATTTTATTTTATTATTATTATCAATTTTTTTTTTTTTTTGGTTTTTTGAGACAGGGTGTCTCTGTGTAGCCATGGCTGTCCTGGAACTCACTCTGTAGACCAGGCTGGCCTCGAACTAAAAAATCTGCCTGCCTTTGCCTCCGAAGTGCTGGGATTACAGGCGTGCACTACCACCACTGGACTTAAGATGCTTCATTTTCACTCAGGAGGGAGAAGAAAGCAGAGGACAGAGGGACAAAGTGAACTGGGTAGAAGAGATGGGGGGGTGTTCAGGGAAAAGGGAAACATGATCAGATATTGTGGGGGTGGGAGGAGCAGGAGTGAAGCCAGAGGGCCAGCATAATGAATGGAAATATGCAATCTCAGGAGCTAGGAGGTTGGGAGACCCTCTAGAATATACCAGAGACCTGAGCAGTGAGCAAATCTCAAGACACAAAGGAAAGGACCTTAGATGAAATGCCAACATGTGGGAAGAGGGAAGTTTTAGAATCTACCTCTTGGGGGGCTGGAGAGATGGCTCAGTGGTTAAGAGCACTGACTGTTCTTCTGACAGTCCTGAGTTCAAATCCCAGCAACCACATGGTGGCTCACAACCATCCATAATGAGATCCAACGTCCTCTTCTGGTGTGTTTGAAGACAGCTATAGTGAACTTACATATAATAAATAAATAAATCTTTAAAAAAAGACTCCAGAATTTCTTTTCTTGCTGAGAATAGTTTTAGCTATCCTGTGTTTTTTGTTATTCCAGATAATTTGAGAATTGCTCTTTCTAACTCTGTGAAGAATTGAGTTGGGATTTTGCATTGAATCTGTAGACTGCTTTTGGCAGAATGGCCATTTTAACTATATTGATCCTGCCGATCCATGAGCATGGGAGGTTTTCCCATTTTTTGAGGTCTTCTTCCATTTCCTTCTTCAGAGTCTTGAAGTTCTTGTCATACAGATCTTTCACATGTTTGGTAAGAGTCACCCCAAGATACTTTATACTGTTTGTGGCTATTGTGAAGGGGGTCATTTTCCTAATTTCTTTCTCAGCCTGCTTATCCTTTGAGTATAGGAAGGCCACTGATTTGCTGGAGTTGATTTTATAACCTGCTACTTTGCTGAAGTTGTTTATCAGCTGTAGGAGTTCTCTAGAGGAGTTTTTTCGGTCACTTAGGTAGACTATCATGTCATCTGCAAATAATGATAGTTTGACTTCTTCCTTTCCAATTTGTATCCCTTTGACCCCCTTATATTGTCTAATTGCCCGAGCTAGTACCTAAAGTACAATATTCAATAGGTAAGGAGAAAGGGGGCAGCCCTGTCTAGTCCCTGATTTTAGTGGGATTGCTTCAAGTTTCTCTACATTTTTTTTGATGCTGGCTACCAGTGGGCTGTATATTGCTTTAACGATGTTTAGGTATGGGCCTTGAATTCACGTTCTTTCCAAGACTTTAAGCATGAAAGGATGCTGAATTTTGTCAAATGCTTTTTCAGCATCCAATAAAATGACCATGTGGTTTTTTTTTCTTTGAGTTTGTTTATGTAGTGGATTATATTGATGGATTTCCGTATATTGAACCATCCCTGCATTCCTGGGATAAAGCCTACTTGATCATGGTGGATGATCGTTTTGATGTGTTCTTGGATTCGGTTGGCAAGAATTTCATTGACTATTTTTGCATCGATGTTCATAAGGGAGATTGGTCTGAAGTTTTCTTTCTTTGTTGGCTCTTTGTGTGGTTTTGGTATCAGCGTAATTGTGGCTTCGTAGAAGGAATTGGGTAGTGTTCCTTCTGTTTCTATTTTGTGGAATAGTTTGAAGAGTATTGGTGTTAGGACTTCTTTGAAGGTCTGAAAAAATTCTGCACTGAAACCATCTGGTCCTGTGCTTTTTTTGGTTGGAAAACTTTCTATGACCCCTTCTATTTCTTTAGGGGTTAGGGGACTGTTTAGATGATATATTTGGTCCTGATTTACTTTTGGTCTTTGGTATCTGTCTAGGAAATTGTCCATTTCCTCCAGATTATCCAGTTGTGTTGAGTATAGGCTTTTGTAGTAGGATCTGATGATTTTTTGGATTTCCTCAGTTTCTGTTGTAATATCTCTCTTTTCATTTCTAATTTTGTTAATTTGGATACTTTCTCTGTGCCCTTTGGTCAGTCTGGCTAAGGGTTTATCTATCTTGTTGATTTTCTCAAAGAACAAGCTCCTGGACTCGTTGATTCTTTGTATGGTTCTCTTTGTTTCCACTTGATTGATTTAAGCAAAAAAAAAAAAAAAAAAAAAAAAAAAAAAAGACTCTACCTCTGGTAGAAATACAGGAATCAAGTGGAGGCATAGGGTTGCTGTCCACAGTGAAAAATGCTGACCCAGGATTGTTCCTGTCTGAAAGAACTGCAGGCACAAGAATGGAGAAGAGATTGAGAGAAAGAAGGTCCCGTGACAGGTCCAAATTGTACCTCATCTGAAGGGGAGGCTCCAAGGCTGACACTATTATTGATCCTAAGATGCAGCTGAATGAGGGAAAGGCTGGAATAATTGAAGAAGAGTGCGACCCATAGGAAGACCAGTTGTCTCAATAAACCCGGATCCTCCAGATCTCTCAGACAATGAACTGCCAAGCAGGCATCATACACTAGCTGGCCCAAGGCCCCTCACACACACACACACACACACACACACACACACACACACACACTAGGACTCACTGAAATGGCCTCACTGAGAGTAGACACACCTATCACTTGAGAGACTTGAGGTCCCAGGACATGTGTAGGCCTGGTGGTGTGTGGTGGGGGGTGGGTTTGTTGGAGGTTGGGCCATTCCCTTGGAGAATGTGGTGGAGGAATGGGGTGAGAAAAGGTCAGAGGGCAAAGAGGGAAAGGGATAGAGACTAAACTGTAAAAATAAATTGGAATTAGTAATAATACTGATAATAATACATAAAAAATATGAAGTACCATTGGTAGCTTTACCACTAGAACAAATAATCACAAAGAGACTTGCTAAGTACAATTTCTAATTATATCATAAAACAGATATGAGACTGAGTCTCAACCTTTCTAGTACATCTGTTAAATATCATGAAACTCTACAGTCCATAAAGATCCTTAACTGTAAATATCTGTGTTTACAATTAAAATAATTAATATAAAAGAATTCTTTTAGTCTCCTTTCCTTAGGTTGATTTGCCTTGTCCTAGTTCAGTGAGATGGGCTTTTTTTCTTATAGGATTTGCTAGTATGTTTTGTTTTTATCTTACGGAATCTTATTCTTTTCTAATGAGAAACAGAAATGGACTAGATCCAGAAGGGATGAGAGTAGGGAGAAACTGGGAAGATTACAGTGAGAAAAAACTGTAATCAGGATATTTTGTTTAAGAAAAGAATCGATTTATTTTTTAATTTTTTTTATTTGGTGTATTTTTTATTTACATTTCAAACGATTTCCCCTTTCCTAGCCCCCCCACTCCCAAAAAGTCCCGTAAGCCCCCTTCTCTCCCTCTGTCCTCCCACCCACCCCTTTCCACTTCCCCGTTCTGGTTTTGCTGAATACTGCTTCATTGAGTCTTTCCAGAACAAGGGGCCATTCTTCCTTTTTCTTGTACCTCATTTGATGTGTAGATTATGTTTTGGGTAATCCAGGTTTCTAGGTTAGTATCCACTTATTAGTGAGTGCATACCATGATTCATCTTTTGAGTCTGGGTTACCTCACTTAGTATGATGTTCTCTAGGTCCATCCATTTGCCTAAGGATTTCATGAATTCATTGTTTCTAATGGCTGAAAGAATCAATTTTTAACAAAAGGGATAAGTTGCCCATGGTTGGTGAATATGTGAGTTGGTAATAAATCTTTAAACTGAATTAAAGTACAGTAAATAAATGAGTCCCTGGTTATTATAGCTATTAATAGCAGTCTTTGGTTCAGAGAGAATAAAAAATATCCCCCTAAAAGATTTAGACTGCCAAAGCTGCTGATGGTTATCTAGACAAGTAGCTTTTAGTTGAAGATAGATAATTTTGGCTTCAAGGAAGATTTTATCAGTAGAAAAGGAAAAACATAAGGAGAAGAAGCAGAGAGGAAAGAGTGAAGGAAGGAAAGAAGGAAGAAGGAGGGAAGAAAACGAGAGTATACTGGAGTTAGTTTATTTTTTCTTGAAAGAAAAGAAAGATGCCTTTGAAGTTCTGAAATTACTATAAATTCAGTGAGATCAGTGATTCTCAACCCTTGAGTCATGTCCCTTCTGTGTTCACAGGACTCTTCACAAGAGTCACCAAATACCTTTGAATCAAGAGATAATTATTTAATGATTCATAATGGTAGCAAAATTATTGTAATGAATTATCCATGAAAATAATATTATTATTGGAGTAACCAGAATATTTGGGAATATATTAAAGGGTCACAGAGTTATAGAGCTTGTGAACCACAGATTTAAGATGGTCAAGCAAATTTTAATTCATGTTAGGAACAAACCATTACCTTTGTGAGTTTTGGGCAAGTGGTCTGCTAACTTAGTCTGAAAAATGGGGGTTACATGCCCACATTTTGAATAGATTTTAAAAGTAAAGAATTCTATGTGCTAAAAATTATGCATAATTTTTAGAGCACATTGTTTGTTTGCAAAGACTCAGGATATAATCCACTGTATCCTTATATGGTGTCAAGAAATAATTTTAGATTTTGAGATACACAAAATTTTCAAAATGTGTTGGGAAGTGTTTAAAGGACACTTTTCATAATTTTGGATAAGAAGGTAGAGAATAATGGTTAGAGTGATGTCACAATTAACTTATGGTTCCAGAGGAACAAGAATTTTATTGGTCAATATAATCATGTTACACATTGCACATAATGTGAAGCAGTGTCAGGGATTTGCCCACATGATGCTGACCTCAGACTCAGAGAACTAATTGCTTATTTAGCAGGAGAAACATGAAGAATGGGTCACATTTAGCTATGCCATGGTTTCTGCTGATTGCTGTTTCAGGACTTCAGTTGAAATAAGAACAGTACTGAAAGAATTGAAAATGTGAAAATTTATGAGGAATATTGTGGTATGAAGTTTTATGTGGCAGTCAAACTGTGTGAAATTCATGACATGTGAAACTGTTAGAAATCAATGCCACCAGAAAGACATTGCATAGTCAGCACTGGGAGAAATGAAAAGGTCCTTTAAGGAAAAAACACCCCTGGTTGAAGTAATTAACATGATTTAGAAATAAGAATTTAGAGGAAAAAGCCCCAGGACCATCACATGATTTGATGAATAGAGTGTCCTTATTGCAAAATGTGACAGATTTCAAGAGGAAAAATTAATATTTTATGTCAGTGTAAACAATGAAAGCTCATGCTGTCATATCTCAATGTTATGACTGTTTTCAAAAGGGTTTTCTAAAGTTATATTAAAAATGTTTACTTATTTTAGGGACTGGAAATGCACTAGTTCAACTTCAGAAAATCGATTCCTTACTTCATCATGGGGTTCCAGGGAATTAAGCTCAGAATATGATATCCGGTGAGAAGAAGCCATACCCACAAAGCCATCACAGGAAAAACATGTGACCTAATATGTGATGGTCAGAACGGTAGAGATCCAGTAAAATTCAGTTTAGATGAAGAGTCATGTGAACTATGTTTTAAGTAAATATTTGCCCCTGTGGTGTCTTTCATCCCTGTTACGAGGAAGTGTGTTTAATTCTGGCCTAAACAAAACAATGAAGCACTTAGGGACAAAGATTACAATTAGAATGCTTGCACTAGAAGCCAGGATAGAGAACATTTCCATAGCTACCCTGACCTTCCCAGTGGTGCTGTGATAGACAGGGAGGAATGTGACCCATACACTGCAGAACACAAGCATGCTGAAAGCCATGGACTTGGATTCATTAAATGTGTCAGGAAGGTTCCTGGACAAGAAAGCCATGACTCCCAGGTAGGCCAGAGCACAGTAGAAGGCAACAGCTGAACCCTTGTTGCAAAGAATGATGATGTGTCCCTGTTCAGAGTGAGCATCCATGTCAATAAAGGGAGGGGATGTTCCCAGCCATATGCCAGAGAGAAGTACTTGTATCAGAGTGCAAGCTAGAATGACACACTTAGGGACCTGTGATATCTGCAACCATCTGATCTTTCTTCCTGGAGCTGTAATCTTGAAGGCCATAACTACAGTGATAGTTTTGGCCAACACAGTGGATAGAGTCACAGTGAACAGAAGTCCAAACACGTTCTGTTGCAGGACACATGTGGCTGTGTGTGGAAGATCAAGGAAGAGCAATGGACAGAGGAAACAGAGGGTCAGAGTAATGAGCAGGGTGTAACTAAGAAATCTGTTATTGACCTTGACTATTGGAGTGTCTCTGTGGTTTACAAAGACCCCAATAACAAGAACTGTGAGAGTAGAAAATCCAAGGGACACGAGTGTGAGTCCCTTCCCCAAGGGATCATCATAGGCCAGAAAGGTGACATTTTTCTCCAGGCAGTGTGTCTTCTCTGCATTTGCATAATGAGTTTCTGGACAGTGCACACACTGATCCATACCTGGTGGAAATGAAGTTGATCATGAATGCATGGTCAAGTTTCCCTTTACCCTACTACATTTTATGCTTCAAATTCATTGGATTGTTATTACAACCATGTTCCCTTTTCACTTTTGGTATAGAGATATGAGTATTCTAAAGTGAATAATCACACAAGGTAAGGTTTATACTCCTTTCGAAAAACCCCATGAATAGTATCCTTTTCTGGAGAAAAGGGTATTTTTCACATTATACATTATAAATATATCACTGAGGAAACCATGCAGGAACTGAAGGTAGAATAAGGAGGTAAGAACTGAAGCTGAGTCCACTGGGGTGTGGGGCTGCCTGCCCTGCCTCTACTATTTTCCCTGACCTGCTTTGTTATGTAGCTTATGATCACCTCCTCAGAGCTGCACCAACCCAGTGAGGCAGCGCAGCCCACAGCAACCACTAAACATGAGGATGTATAAAACTTTTTGCTACAGTCCAGCCCTTCAAAGGATTTTCAATTGTGATTTTCTTTTATTACATAAATCTTGATTGTGTCAGATTGACAATGAAAACACCCATAAAATCTCATACCTAGAGCCGATTTATTTTAGTTGTATATTGAAGTATTCTTATTTTTTGCTTTTTACCTCTCTTTTATTTATATTTTGTAATACTGTTGAAGCATATATTTTCAAACTAGAAAATACCAAATTACATGGCAATAACTAATTCAATTTTTATGCCAGTTCTCAAAAATATTTCTAAATTTCCAATAGAAGATGCGAATTCAATTTTGAAATAGACATTTTTCATTGAATTTCTTAGTAAATTGATTTTTTAGTCTGGGATATATGACACATATTCATTTTTATTTATAAATTTCTTTCAGTTTGAAAATATTTTCTTCTCATGTGATCTTGGTTGGAAACTACTAAATATGTGTTCAAAGCATTCCTTATCTTTCCCCAGCCCCTTTCATTTTTGTTGGAAGGAAGTTCTCACAGGTGTTATAGTGAATATATGGATGTTTGAGAAAAGTTAGTAGGCCTTTTCTCTTTTAACTTCTTCTGGGTTCTGTGATGAAATTAAGGATAGAGTAGGGGATGTAAGTTCCTTTTCATATTGAGATAATTTCGTGGCTATTAGTTTACTGTTTTGGAAAACTTTTTGAAAGATTTTCAGGAAAACAACTACTTAAATAGTTAAATTTATGTTTTCTTTGTTTCTCCAGAATAGATTTTTAAGAACTAAATCTTTGTGAATAAAACTCAGAGGCAAAAAATAAATGCTCCTAATATTATTTAATCACATATTTCTTGTCACAAATAACTTTCCGTATTTTTGTAAAAAGGCTTCATTTCAAAAACTATTTTAGTTTCACTTTTCCTTAAAAGATATAGAAACACTACATTTAC
Organism: Apodemus sylvaticus; assembly: GCF_947179515.1. Classification (NCBI taxonomy): domain Eukaryota; kingdom Metazoa; phylum Chordata; class Mammalia; order Rodentia; family Muridae; genus Apodemus; species Apodemus sylvaticus. Next base: position 57,925,904 of record NC_067491.1, on the reverse strand, counting down.
TTCTTTTTACACTCAGCTCTACATTTGTGTATCTTTCTTATGCTTTCTTAAACTCTCCTGTCAAATAGTTAACATTTTCTCAATGTGACTATTCATGCTAATGTAACACTTTTAAAAATATCTGTTCTGCTCTGTTGTTAGATTATTTTTGTTGCTTTGTTATGCTAGCTTTTAATATTGTATCTTATAAACAATATTCATTAATTTATGGCAACTGATCTATAAGACAAAATTTATTTTGTATAAGGCTTATTGTTTGTCTTGAAATATATGTTTATTATATTTCCCTGTATTCAAATTCCTTTGATCAGGAATTTCTTTAACTTTTGACTGTTCAACATATATGTAGCTGTATTTTTAATCAATACAATCTGATACTGTGATGTAGGTCAAAACCTTTATTCTATTCCATCCCTCCAAATGTACATATCTCTAAAGTGTCTGAACTTCAGTGTGTAATAAAGGAAGCATTTTGGGGAGACAGTTGAAGTGGTCCTTCTACAACCACAGTAAATTCGTAAGTGAAATTTATATGTCTTCAATCTGCATACAGGAATTATAACCGAATTAACAGGCAATTAGGTAGTCTATATGTAGCAGAGAAATACCTTATATAAAATATTTTACTGTCAAATAATAGAAATTAATAGATGAGGAAATATAATTATCCAGAAATCTGCACCAGACTTCTATTCTCCCACTACATCTCTGCCCAGGTTCATCAAGCCTGTTGATCCAGAACCAAAACATTTAGATTTCTTTCCTTCTCTAAACATCCCTGCCCAAAGAACTTTGTCAGGCATGGCTCTGAGGAGATCGTCCCTGCCAGATATAATATTTTCTGCCAAGTCTCCTGCCATCTTTTTAAGACCTGCTATTCCAGAACCATATATCCCAAAAATATACACCAGGGGTCTGTCACACCAAGATCACGGTGGTTAGCCAAAATCCCAATATATATCATAACTGGAACATGCAGTGACTAAAACATGTAGATGGCTGTAGGAGTTCTCTAGTAGAGTTTTTTGGGTCACTTAGGTAGACTATCATGTCATCTGCAAATAATGATAGTTTGACTTCTTCCTTTCCAATTTGTATCCCTTTGACCTCCTTATGTTGTCAAATGATTTATTGTTTTATTATTTAAAAAAAATTCTAGATGGCTAAAGGCATGAAACTAACTCAAACAACAAAATTCAAGAATATTATGACACCAACAGGGCAAACTTACTCTACAACAGCAAGCCCTGCAAATCTTAACACAACTGAACCACAGTGCCCTTAAATCCAGTCTTATGAAGATGATAGAGGCCGTTAAAGAGGAAAGAATAAAATGCTTAAAAAAGAAAAGGAAAACACAATCAAACAAATATAGGGCTTTACAGAGGAAACAAATAAATCTCTTAAAGTAATAGCAGAAACTACAGTTAACCAGGGAAGTAAATAAAGCTGTTCAGGAAATGAAAGTGGAAATAGAAGCCAGAATGAAAATACAAACTGAGGGTAAACTGCAGATGGAAAACCTAAAGAAGCTTACAGAACAACAAATGCAAGTATCACCAATAAGATAAAAGGATGTAGGAGAGAATCTCAGGCATACAAAAATAGAAACTGGCACATCAGTAAAAGAAAATGTTAACGCTAAAATATCCCTGAAACAAAACAGCCAAGAAATCTGGAATACAAAGAAAACATGTAACCTTAGAATGATAGAAATATTAGAAGGTAAAGAATCCCAGATCCCAGGGTGAGAAAGTATTTTCAACAAAATTATATTAGAAAAAATCACAATGTAAAGAGAGAAATACCTATAAACATCAAAGATGCTTGTGAAACACAAAATAGAGTGGGCCAGAAAAGTCCTCTCTCAACAAAATAATGAAAATACAGAATGTAGAGAACTAAGAAAGAATAAGTACTGAGGGAAAAGACCATGTATCATTCCATGGCAGACCTGTTATAATTGTGCCTTTTCAATAGATTCTCTAAAAACTGAAGGGCCTGGACAGATATCATAAAACCTATCTGCCTGCACTCAGGAACTGAGCACCTGGGCAGCTTTTGTCTGCCAGCCCGCTGGGCTCTGGAAGGTGTGGAAGGAGAGAAGACCCGCAGCCATATTTGCTGTCTGCAGAGACACAAAAAGATCACTAGGTACTGTAACACACTGAGCCTTAGAATTCTGGTGGTGCAAACCGCCAGGGGTCTGCCTGCACTCAGAAACTGAGCACCTGGGCGGCTTTTGTCTGCCAGCCTGCCGGGCTCGTGAAGCTGTGGAAGGAGAGAAGCCCTGCAGCCATATTTGTTGTCTGCAGGGACACAAAGGGAACACTAGGTGCCATAACACCCTGAGCCTTAGATCTCTGGAGGTACAAACCACCAGGGGTCTGCCTGCACTCAGGAACTGAGCACATATGCGGTTCATCTGCAAGCCAGTCCATTGTAGGACCTGCGTCCTATGTGAGAATCAACAGAGGGAGTGACCCCCACCACAACTTCTTCCCTTCATTATAGAGCAGACAGAGAACACCTGGTTGACCTTGACAACCTAAGTATAGCATTGCTTGAGGCAAAATTGAGAAGGGCTCCAAAGGCACAAAAGAGGAAGCTAGAATATCAATAATCTGTGCCAGAAGAAACCCAGTCATCCAGTGTTGCAGAAATAACCTTAAAGATCCACAGTAGGTTGAAGCTCCAGCCAGTGACAATAAGACAATCTAACTCCTGGGAGAACCAGATGGCTAAAGGCAAACATAGGAACGTTACTAACAGAAACCAAGGCATTATGGCAACATCTGAACCCAATTCTCCAACACTAGCAAGTCCTGGATACCCCAACACACCAGAAAAACAAGATTTGGATTTAAAATCACTGGTCATGATGCTAGTACAGGAACACATGAAGGACATACATAAAGAAAGTCAGGAGAAAATGGATCAAAAATTAGAAGCCCTTACAAGGGAAACACAAAAATCATTGAAAGAAATTCAGGAGAATACAAAAGCCAATAAGGAGGAAACACAAAAATCACTTAAAGAAATACAGGAGAACCTTGATCAACAGGCAGAAGTCATGAAAGAGGAAACACAAAAATCGCTTAAAGAATTAGAGGAACAAACAAACAAGCAAATAACAGAACTGAGCAAAAATTTTCAGGATCTAAAAACAGAAGTAGAAACAACTAAGAAAGCACAAAGGGAGACAACTTTGGAGATAGAAAACCTTAGGAAGAAATCAGGGACCATAGATGCAAATATCAACAACATAATACAAGAGATAGAAGAAAGAATCTCAGATGCCGAAGATACCATAGAAACCATGGACTCAACAGTTAAAGAAAATGCAAAATGCAAAAAGCTTGTAACCCAAATTATCCAGGAAATCCAGGACACAATGAGAAAGCCAAATCTAAGGATCATAGGTATTGATGAGAGTGAAGATTTACAACTTAAAGGGCCAGCAAATATCTTCAAAAAAAATTATGGAAGAAAACTTCCCTAACCTAAAGAGAGAGATACCCATGAATATACAAGAAGCGTACAGAACTCCAAACAGACTGGACCAGAACAGAAATACCTCCCGTCACATAATAATCAAAACCCCAAATGTACTAAACAAAGAAAGAATACTTAGGGCAGTAAGAGAAAAGGGGCAAATAACATATAAATGAAGACCTATCAGAATTACACCAGATTTCTCACCAGAGACCATGAAAGCTAGAAGATCCTGGGCGGAGCTCATGCATAATCTAAGAGAACACAAATGCCAGCCGAGACTACTATACCCAGTGAAACTCTCAATTACTATAGATGGAGAAATCAAGATATTCCACGACAAAACCAAATTTACACAATATCTTTCTACAAACCCAGCCCTACAAAGGTTAATAGGGGGAAAGCACCAGTACAATGAGGGAAACTATACCCTGGCAAGAGCAGGATATTTAGCTTCTTTCATTAAACCCAAAGAGGATAACCACACACATATAAAATTAAAATAAAAAATGTTAGGAAGCAATAACCACTACTCATTGATATCTCTTAACATCAATGGACTCAATTCCCCCAAAAAAGACATAGACTAACAGACTGGTTACATAAACAGGACCCTACATTTTGCTGCTTACAGGAAACACACCTCAATGTCAAAGACAAAAACTACCTTAGAGTAAAAGGTTGGAAGACAATTCTACAAGCAAATGGTCCCAGGAAACAAGCCGGAGTTGCCATTCTAATTTCAGATAAAATTGACTTTCAACCTAAAGTCATCAAAAGAGACATGGAAGGTCACTACTTGGTGGTCAAAGGAAAAATCCAACAAGAAGAAGTCTCAATCCTGAACATCTATGCCCCAAATACAAGGGCGCCCTCATTCATAAAAGAAACTTTACTAAAGCTCAAAGTACACATTGCACCTAACACAATATTTGTGGGTGACTTCAACACTCCAATTTCACAAATGGACCGATCAGGAAAACAGAAACTAAACAGGGAGACAATGAAACTAATTGAAGCTTTGAACCAATTGGAGTTAACAGATATATAAAGAACTTTTTATCCCAAAGCAAAAGAATATACCTTTTTCTCAGCACCTCATGGAACCTTCTCCAAAATAAATCATATAGTTGGTCACAAGACAGACCTCAACAAATATAAGAAGATTGAAATAATCCGGGTAGCAGTGGAGAATCTGGAGGAAATGGACAATTTCCTTGACAGATACCAAATACCAAAATTAAATCAGGACCAACTAGACCATCTAAACAGTCCCATAAAGCCTAAAGAAATAGAAGGAGTCATAGAAAGTCTTCCAACCAAAAAAAGCACAGGACCAGATGGTTTCAGTGCAGAATTCTACCAGACCTTCAAAGAAGAGTTAACACCAGTACTCTTCAAACTATTCCACAAAATAGAAACAGAAGGAACACTACCCAATTCCTTCTACGAAGCCACAATTACGCTGATACCAAAGCCACACAAAGATCCAACAAAGAAAGAGAACTTCAGACCAATTTCCCTTATGAACATCGATGCAAAAATACTCAACAAAATTCTTGCCAACCGAATCCAAGAACACATCAAAACGATCATCCACCATGATCAAGTAGGCTTTATCCCGGGAATGCAGGGTTGGTTCAATATACGGAAATCCATCAATACAATCCACTACATAAACATACTCAAAGAACAAAACCACATGGTCATTTCATTGGATGCTGAAAAAGCATTTGACAAAATTCAGCATCCTTTCATGCTTAAAGTCTTGGAGAGAACAGGAATTCAAGGCCCATACCTAAACATAGTAAAAGCAATATACAGCAAACCGGTAGCCAGCATCAAACTAAACGGAGAGAAACTTGAAGCAATCCCACTGAAATCAGGGACCAGACAAGGCTGCCCCCTTTCTCCTTATCTTTTCAATATTGTACTTGAGGTACTAGCTCGGGCAATTCGACAACATAAGGAGGTCAAAGGGATACAAATTGGAAAGGAGGAAGTCAAACTATCATTATTTGCAGACGACATGATCGTCTACCTAAGTGACCCAAAGAACTCCACTAGAGAGCTCCTACAGCTGATAAACAACTTCAGCAAAGTGGCAGGTTACAAAATCAACTCAAGCAAATCAGTGGCCTTCCTATACTCAAAGGATAAGCAGGCTGAGAAAGAAATTAGGGAAATGACCCCCTTCACAATAGCCACAAACAGTATAAAGTATCTTGGGGTGACTCTTACCAAACATGCGAAAGATCTGTATGGCAAGAACTTCAAGACTCTGAAGAAGGAAATGGAAGAAGACCTCAAAAAATGGGAAAACCTCCCATGCTCATGGATCGGTAGAATCAATATAGTTAAAATGGCCATTTTGCCTAAAGCACTATACAGATTCAATGCAATACCCATCAAAATCCCAACTCAATTCTTCACAGAGTTAGAAAGAGCAATTATCAAATTCATCTGGAACAACAAAAAACCCAGGATAGCTAAAACTATTCTCAGCAACAAAAGAAAATCTGGGGGAATCAGTATCCCTGACCTCAAGCAATACTATAGAGCAATAGTGTTAAAAACTGCATGGTATTGGTACAGTGACAGGCAGGAGGATCAATGGAACAGGATTGAAGATCCAGAAATGAACCCACACACCTATGGCCACTTGATCCTCGACAAAGAGGCTGAAAACATCCAATGGAAAAAAGATAGCCTTTTCAACAAATGGTGCTGGTTCAACTGGAGGTCAGCATGCAGAAGAATGCGAATTGATCCATCCTTGTCTCCTTGTACTAAGCTCAAATCCAAATGGATCAAGGACCTCCACATAAAGCCAGACACTCTGAAGCTAATAGAAAAGAAACTGGGGAAGACCCTTGAGGACATCGGTACAGGGAGAAAGTTTCTGAACAGAACACCAATAGCGTATGCTCTAAGAGCAAGAATTGACAAATGGGACCTCATAAGGTTACAGAGTTTCTGTAAGGCAAAGGACACCGTCAAGAGGACAGATCGGCAACCAACAAATTGGGAAAAGATCTTCACCAATCCTACATCAGATAGAGGGCTAATATCCAATATATATAAAGAACTCAAGAAGTTAGACTCCAGAAAACCGAACAACCCTATTAAAAAATGGAGTACAGAGTTAAACAAAGAATTCTCACCTGAAGAACTTCGGATGGCAGAGAAGCATCTTAAAAAATGCTCCACTTCATTAGTCATTAGGGAAATGCAAATCAAAACAACCCTAAGATTTCATCTTACACCAGTCAGAATGGCTAAGATTAAAAATTCAGGAGACAGCAGGTGTTGGAGAGGGTGCGGAGAAAGAGGAACACTCCTCCACTGCTGGTGGGGTTGCAAATTGGTACAACCACTCTGGAAAGCAGTCTGGCGGTTCCTCCGAAAACTGGGCACCTCACTTCCAGAAGATCCTGCTATACCACTCCTGGGCATATACCCAGAGGATTCCCCACCATGTAATAAGGATACATGCTCTACTATGTTCATAGCAGCCCTATTTATAATTGCCAGATGCTGGAAAGAACCCAGGTATCCCTCAACAGAAGAGTGGATACAAAAAATGTGGTATATCTACACAATGGAGTACTATTCAGCCGTTAGAAACAATGAATTCATGAAATTCTTAGGCAAATGGATGGAGCTAGAGAACATCATACTAAGTGAGGTAACCCAGACTCAAAAGGTGAATCATGGTATGCACTCACTAATAAGTGGTTATTAACCTAGAAAACTGGAATACCCAAAACATAATCCACACATCAAATGATATACAAGAAGAAAGCAGGAGTGGTCCCTGGTTCTGGAAAGACTCAGTGAAACAGTATTTGGCAAAACCAGAACGGGGAACTGGGAAGGGGTGGGAGGGAGGACAGGGGAAGAGAAGGGAGCTTACGGGACTTTCGGGGAGTGGGGGGGGGGCTAGAAAAGGGGAAATCATTTGAAATGTAAATAAATTATATCAAATAAAAAAAAGACAAAAAAAAAAAAAGAAATAATCCCATGCCTCCTATCAGATCACTATGGAGTAAAAGTGGTCTTTAGTAACAGTAAAATCAACAGAAAGCCCACATACACATGGAAACTGAATAATACTCTACTCAATGATACCTTGGTCAAGGAAGAAATAAAGAAAGAAATCAAAGATTTCTTAGAATTTAATGAAAATGAAGGCACAACATACACAAATCTATAGGACACATTGAAAGCAGTGCTAAGAGGAAAACTCATAGCGTTGAGTGCCTTCAAAAAGAAATTCGAGAGAGCTTACACTAGAAGATTAAAGGAACAACTGAAAACCCTGGAACAAGAAAAAGCTAATTCACCCAGGAGGAGGAGAAGACAAGAAATCATCAAACTCAGGGCTGAAATCAATCAAGTAGAAGCCAAAAGAACCATACAAAGAATCAACAAGACCAAAAGCTGGTTCTTTGAAAAATTCAACAAGATAGATAAACCCTTAGCCAGACTAACCAAAGGGCACAGAGAAAGTATCTAAATTAACAAAATTAGGAATGAAAACGGAGATATCACAACAGAAACCGAGGAAATTCAAAAAAATCATCATATCCTACTACAAAAACCTGTACTCAACACAACTGGAGAATCTGGAGGAAATGGACATTTTCTTAGACAGATACCAATTACCAAAATTAAACCAGGATCAAATAGACCATCTAAACAGACCCATAACCCCTAAAGAAATAAAAGGGGTCATAGATAGGCTTCCAACCAAAAAAAAGCACAGGACCAGATGGTTTCAGTGCAGAATTCTATCAGACCTTCAAAGAAGACTTAACACCAATACTCTTCAAACTCTTCCACCAAATAGAAATAGAGGGAACACTACCCAACTCCTTCTTCGAAGCCACTATTACACTGATACCAAAACCACACAAAGACCCAACTAAGAAAGAGAATTTCAGGCCAATTCCCCATATGAATATCTATGCAAAAATACTAAATAAAATTCTTGCCCACAGAATCCAAGAACACATCAAAACGATCATCCACCATGATCAAGTAGGCTTCATCCCAGGGATGCAGGGATGGTTCAATATACGGAAATCCATAAATGCTAACCACTACATAAACTCAAAGAAAAAAAACCACATGATCATTTCATTAGATGCTGAAAAAGCATTTGACAAAATTCAGCATCCTTTCATGCTAAAAAGTCTTGTAAAGGACAGGAATTCAAGGCCCATATCTAAACATAGTAAAAGCAATATATAGCAAACCGGTAGCCAAAATCAAACTAAATGGAGAGAAACTTGAAGCAATCCCACTAAAATCAGGGACTAGACAAGGCTGCCCCCTCTCTCCATATCTTTTCAATATAGTTCTTGAAGTCCTAGCTAGAGCAATTAGACAATAGAAGGAAATCAAAGGGATACAAATTGGAAAGGAAGAAGTCAAATTATCACTATTTGCAGATGATATGATCGTATAGTTAAGTGACCCTAAAAACTCTACTAGAGAACTACTACAGCTGATAAACAACTTCAGCAAAGTGGCTGGCTACAAAATCAACGCAAGCAAATTAGTAGCCTTTATATATTCAAAGGATAAGCAGACTGAGAAAGAAATTAGGGAAATGACCCCCTTCACCATAGCTACAAACATCATAAAGTGTCTTGTGGTGATTCTAACCAAACAAGTGAAAGACCTATATGACAAGAACTTCAGATCTCTGAAGAAGGAAATCGAAGATCTCAGAAAATGGAAAAACCTTCTATGCTCGTGGATTGGCAGGATTAATATAGTTAAAATGGCCATCTTGCCAAAGGCAATTTACAGATTCAATGCTATTCCCATAAAAATCCCAACACAGTTCTTCATAGAGCTAGAAAGAGCAATTCTCAAATTCATCTGGAATAACAAAAAAACCAGGATAGCTAAAACTATTCTCAAAAGTAAAAGAACTTCAGGGGGATTCAATATCCCAGACTTTAAACTCTACTACAGAGCAATAGTGATAAAAACTGTATGGTATTGGTACAATATCAGGCAAGCGGATCAATGGAATAGGATTGAAGACCCAGAAATGAACCAATACACCTATGGTCACTTGGTCTTCGACAAAGGGGCTGAAAGCATCCAGTGGAAAAAAAGATAGTCTTTTCAACAAATGGTGCTGGTTCAATTGGAGGTCAGCATGCAGAAGAATGCGCATTGATCCATTCTTATCTCCTTGTACCAAGCTCAACTCCAAATGGATCAAGGACCTCTACATAAAACCTGACACACTGAAACTAATTGAAAAAAAAACTGGGGAAGACCCTGGAGGACATGGGAACAGGGGAAAAGTTCCTGAATAGAACACCAATAGCTTATGCTCTAAGATCAAGAATTGACAAATGGGACCTCATAAAACTGCAAAGTTTCTGTAAGGCAAAGGACACCGTCAAAAGGACAAAAGGTCAACCAACAGACTGGGAAAGAATCTTCACCAACCCTAAATCCAACAGAAGGCTAATATCTAATATATACAAAGAACTCAAGAAAGTAGAACCCAGAGATCCAAATAACCCCATTAAAAAGTGGGGTACGGAGCTAAACAAAGAATTTTCACATGAAGAACTTCGGAGAGCTGAGAAACACCTTAAGAAACGTTCAACATCATTAATCATTAGGGAAATGCAAATCAAAACAACCCTGAGATTTCACCTCACACCAGTCAGAATGGCTAAGGTCAAAAACTCAGAAGACAGCAGGTGTTGGCGAGGATGTGGAGAAAGAGGAACACTCCTCCACTGCTGGTGGGATTGCATGATGCTGCAACCACTTTGGAAATCAGTCTGGCGGTTCCACAGAAAACTGGGCATGTCACTTCCTGAGGACCCTGTTATACCACTACTGGGCATATATCCAGAGGATTCTTCAGCGTGCAGTAAGGACACATGCTCCACTATGTTCATAGCAGCACTATTTGTAGTAGCCAGAAGCTGGAAAGAACCTAGATGTCCTTCAAAGGAGGAATGGATACAAAAAAATGTGGTATATTTATACAATGGAGTACTATTCAGCCATTAGAAACAATGAATTCATGAAATTCTTAGACAAATGGATGGAGCTGGAGAACATCATACTAAGTGAGGTAACCAAGTCTCAAAAGATCAATCATGGTATGCACTCACTGATAAGTGGATATTAGCCTAGAAACTTTGAATACCCAGGACATAATCCACAAATTAAATGATGTCCAAAAAGAATGGAGGAGTGGGCCCTGGTTCTGGAAAGACTCAGTGCAAGAGTATAGGGGAATTCCAGAACAGGGAAGTGGGAAGGGGTAGATGGAAGAATAGGGGACGGAAGAGGGCTTATGGGACTTGCGGGGAGTGGGGACCCAGAAAAGGGGAAATCATTTGCAATGTAAATAAAAATAAATTAAAAAAATCTATGAAAAATCACACATGCCAACCTAGAGTCCTATACCCAGAAAAACTGTCAATCAAAACAGATGGAGTAAATAGCCATTATTCAAGACAAGACTGGATTTAAACAATATCTATCCAAAAATCCATTCCTATGACAAAATGCTAGAAGGAAAACTCCAACAGAAAGATGATAGCTAATTTGAAGGATACACAAGAAATAGGTAATTCCATACAAGGAAAATCAATTTAATCACACACAAACCCATACACACACAACACCAACATCAAATAATAGGGATAAACAAACACTGATCATTAATATTTCTCACCATCTATGGATTCAATTTCTCAATAAATGACACAGACTAACAGAACAAGTAAAAAACAGCAACTATCTGTACTGGCTGGTTTTGTGTGTCAACCTGACACAGGTTGGACTTACCACAGAGACAGGTGCTTCATTTGAGAAAATGGCTCCATGAGATCCAGCTGAGGGGCATTTTCTCAATTAGTGATTACAGGGAAGGGCCCCTTGTCAGTGTTGCCATCCCTGGGCTGGTAGTCTTGCTTTCCATAAGAAAGCAGGCCAAGAAAGCCAGGGATGCTAGCCCAAATGTAACATCCCTCCATGGCCTCTGCATCAGCTCCTGCTTCCTGACCCGCTTGAGTTCCAGCCCTGACATCCTTTAGTGATGAACAGCAGTGTGGAAGTGTAAGCTGAATAAACCCTTTCCTCCCCAAATTCCTTCGTGGTCATGATGTTTGTGCAGGAATAGAAACCCTGACTAAGATGCTTTCACTTTGCTGTATAAAACAAACATCTCAGCAATACCAATAGACATTACCTTAGAGTAAGTTCTGAAAAAAATTTCCAGGACAAAAAACCCTAGAAGTAAGCCGAAATAATCATTCTTATACTTATTAAAATAAACTTCCAACTAAAATTAATAAAAGGATATGGGAATGGATAATTCATACTCAGCAAAGGAAAAATTAACTAAGATGATATTTCAATTCTCAACATGCATACCTCCAGTTCAAAGGCCTGAACATTTGTAAATGAAACATTGATAAAGCTTGAACCACATGTCAAACTCTGAACATTACTAGTGGTTAATTTCAAAACCCTGTTTTCACCAACTGACATGTTATTTAGTCAGAAACTAAACAGAGAAATAACAAAACTTACAAACATGAATCAAATGAACTTAAAAGGCATCTAGAGAATATTTCACACAAACACAAAAGAATATACTGTCTTCTCAGCACCTGATGGATTCTTCCCCCCAAAATTTACCAGATAATCAGTCACAAAGCATCCTTCATGGATACAAGAAAATTGAAACATCATCTTTTCTGTTATGAGAGAACCTTGAAGGAAATTTGAACTTCAACAACAGAAATACCATGAAACCTAAACACTCATGAAAACTGAAGAACTCATTACTCAATGATCTCTGGATTAGGGGAGATATAAAGAAATTTTTAGATTTCAATAAAAACAAAGCACAGCAAAACCAAATTTTTGGGAAACAGTAAAAATAGTGCTAAGAGGAAGGATCATTGCACTGAGTGTCTTTATAAAGAATTTATTTTGAAAATTCTCAAAAGAGTAATTTAAACATATATGTGAGAGCTCTAGAAAAAGGAAATACCAGGAAGAGGAGGTAAGAAGAGGAAATAATCAAATCAGGGCTGAAATCAATCAGTTAGAGCAAAAGGAATAAAATTAATCAATGAAGACAAGAACTAGTTCATCGGGAAAATCAATAAGATAGACAAAACCTCACCATATTAACTACATAGCAATCGTATCAAAATAAATAAAACCCACACTTGAGAATTCTTTGTTTAGCTCTGTACCCCATTGTTAATAGGTTTCTTTTGTTCTCTGGAATCTAACTTCTTAAATTCTTTTGTATATTGGATATTAGCCCTCTACCGGATATCCGGTTGGTAAAGATCTTTTCTCACTTTGTTGGTTGCCATTGTGTTTGTGCTATTGACAGTGTCCTTTGTCTTACAGAAACTTTGTAGTTTTGTGAGGTGCCATTTGTCAATTCTTTATCTTAGAGCATAAGTCACTGGTGCTCTGTTCAGTAAATTTTCCCCTGTGCCCATGTGCTCGAGGCTCTGCCCCACTTACTCTTCTATTAGTTTCAGTGGATCTGGTTTTATGTGGAGGTTCTTGATCCAATTGAACTTGAGCTTTGTACAAGGAGATAATAATGGAACAATTTGCCTTCTTCTGCATGCTGACCACCCGTTAAACCATAACCATTTGATGAAATGGCTATCTTTTTCTCACTGGATGGTTTTAGCTACGTTGTCAAACATCAAGTGACCAAAGGTGTGTTGTTTCATTTCTGGGTCTTCAATTCCATTGCACTGATCTACCAGCCTGTCACTGTACCAGTTTACCATTCACTTTTTAAGCACTATTGCTCTGTAGTACAGTTTGAGGTCCAGGATGCTGCATTCCCACAGAAGTTCTTTTATTTTTGATAATAGTTTTTACTATCCTGGGTTTTTTGTTATGCCAGATGAATTTGAGAATTGCTCTTTCTAACTCTGAAAAATTGAGTTGGAATTTGGATGGGGATGGCATTTAATCTGTATATTGCTTTTGGCAAGATGGTCATTTTTACTATGTTATTCCTGCCAATCCACAAGCATGGGAGATCTTTCCATCTTCTGAGGTCTTCTTCAATTTCTTTCCTCAGTGACTTGAAGTTCTTGTCATACAGATCTTTGACTTGCTTGGTTAGAGTCACACCAAGATACTTTATATTGTTGGTGACTACTGTGAATGATGTTATTTTTGTAATTTCTTTCTCTTGCTGAGAAACACCTAAAGAAATATTCAACATCCTTAGTCATCAGGGAAATGAACATCAAAACAACCCTGAATTTCCACCTCACCCCAGTCAGAATGGCTAAGATCAAAAACTCAAGTGACAGCAGGTGCTGGAAAGGATGTGGGGAAAGAGAAACACAACTCCCCTCCACTGCTGGTGGGACTGCACGCTGGTACAACCACTCTGAAGGCAGTTTGGTGTTTCCTCAGAAAACCATATGGACACAGTATTATTGTCCATATTGGACATAGTATTACCTGATTATCCAGCGCTACCACTGCTGGGCATATACCCAGATGATTCTCCAACATGTAATAAGGACACATGCTACACTATGTTCATAGCAGCCAGAAGCTGGGAAGAACCTACATGTTCCTCAACACTGGAATGGATACAGAAAATATGGTACATTTACACAATGGAATACACTATTAAGGTATTAAAAGCAATGAATTTATTAATTTTGAAATTCTTAGGGAAATGAATGGAAGTAGAAGATATCATCCCAAGTGAGGTAACCCAATCACAAAAGAGCACACATTGTATATGCTCACTGGTAAGTGGATAGTAGCCTAGAAGCTCAGAATACCTAAGATACAATTCCCAGACCAAACAAAGCTCAAGAAGAAGGAAGACCAAAGTATGGATACTTTGGTCCTTCTTAGAAGGGGGCACAAAATGCCCATGGGAGGAGATAAAGAGACCAAGTGTGAGCAGAGCCTGAATAAAAGACCCACCAGAGACTGCCCCACAGAGAGATCAATCCCATATACAGTCACCAAACCCAATCACTATTGTGGATGCCAACAAGCGCTTGCTGACAGTAGTCCGAAATAGCTGTCTCTTGAGAGGCTCTGCCAGTAGCAGACAAGTGCAGAGGTGGATGATCTCAGAAAACCACTGAACTGATCATAAGGTCCCCAATGGAGGACCTAGAGAAAGGACCCAATGAGCTGAAGGAACTTGTAGTCCCATAGGAGAAACAACAATATGAACCAACCAGAACCCCCAGAGCTCCCAGGGACTAAACCACCAACCAAAGAGTACACATGGAGGAACCCATGGTTCCAGCTTCGTATGTAGCAGAGGATGGCCTTGTTGGGCATCAAAGGGAGGAGAGTCCCTTGGTCCTGAGAAGATTCGATGCCTCAGTATAGGGGAATGCCAGGACAAGGAAGTATGAGTAGGTAGGTTGGTGAGCTGGGGGAGGGGCGATGGAATAGGGCGTTTTCAGAGGGGAAACGAGGAAAGTGGATAACATTTGAAATGTAAGTAAAGAAAATAACTAAGCAAACATAAACAAATATATATAAATAAATAAAATCATAAATGAAAAAGGAGGCAAAAAATCAGACAAGAAAAAAAAGTGTTAACTTACTGCAAAGCTTATACTCCACAAAACTGGAAAAGCTTAATGAACTGGCTGAATTTCTAAACAAATTCCACATTTACTAAAGTTAAATCAAGATCAGGTATCCTATATAAATATCTCTAAAACCCTAAAAAAAAAAAAAAAAAAGAGAGAAGCAGTCATGAAATGTCTCTTGTCTATTAAAAATACCCAAGAAATTTGGAATACCCAAAACATAATCCACACATCAAATGATGTGCAAGAAGAATGTAGGAGTGGCCCCTAGTTCTGGAAACAGTCAGTGTAGCAGTATAGGGCAAAACCAGAACAGGGAAGTGGGAAGGGGTGGATGGGAGAATGGGGGGTCAGGGGGGGGGGAAGGGAAATCATTTGAAATGTAAATAAAAAATATATCAAATTAAAAAAATACCCAGGGCCAGGTGGTTTTATTTCAGAATTCTCCCAGACTTTTAAAGGAGAGCTAAAACCAATGCTTCATGGATCATTCCCCCAAATAGAAGCAGGAGCACCGCCAAACACATTTTATGAATCAACCGTCAAACTGATACACAAATTTCACAGACCCAACAAAGAAAGATAATTTCGGACCTATTTCACTTTTGCATATTGATGCAGAAATACTAAAAAAAAATCTATAAAAATCAAAACTCACAAACCAATTGCAAGAACACATCAAAAACATCATACACCATAACTCCGTAGCATTCATCCCTGAGATCCAAAAATTGTTCAATGCATGAAAATCCTTCTGCCTGATTCACCATATAAAAAAACTGAAGAAAAAAAAACATAATGATCATCTCATTAAATGCTGAAAGAAACATTATGAGAATGTGATACCAATTCATTCACGAAAAGGAACCTTCTAGCTTGACAGAGCACTGGAAATTCCAACAAGCAGCAGAAAGAGTCAGATGCAGATATTTGCACCCAACCAATAGACAGAAGCAGCTGACCCCTGTTGTTGAACTAGTGAAGGTTGAAAGAAGCTGAGGAGAAGAGTGATCCTGTAGGAGGACCAGCAGTCTCAAGTAATCTGGACCTATGTGATCCTTCGATCACTGGACCACCAAACAGGCAGCATATACCAGCTCCCAACACACATACAGTAGAGGACTGATGGGTCAGTGTTCTGAGATGATGCACCTAACCATCAAGAGACTGGAGACCTCAGGGAGTTTAGAGGTCAGGCAGGGTGGGGGTCTGGACCTCCATGTGGGGACAGAGGGTGTTAAGGAAGTATGAGATGTTGAACAGTTGGTGAGTAGATGGGGGTGAATAAAATATGGAGTGTAAAAAATTAATTAAAATAAAGAAAATGTGACATCAATTTATTTTTAAAGTATTTGAAAAATCAGGGATATATGTCAAACATCTAAAGTTTACACAACCAACATACAGAAAGCCTGTAGCTAATATCAAATTAAATGGACAGAAACTTAGGTAATTCCACTAAGATCAGGGACAAGACAATGTTGGCCACTCTCACTAATCTATTCAATACAGATGTTGAAGTTGTAGCTGGAACAGTCAGAGAACTAAAACAGATCAAGTGGATACAAATTGGAAAGAAAGAAGTCAAAGTATTGCTTTTGACAAAAGATATGATAATAAACATAAATAATTCCAAAAATTCTACCAGAGAACACCTACAACTGATGAACACTCAGGGAGTAGGGGACCAGAAAAGGAGAAATCATTCGAAATGTAAATAAAAAATATATCGAATAAAATAAAAAAATTAATAAATAAAGAAAAAAGAAAAAATAATAAAAGAAATATTAAAAATCACAAAAAAGTGACTGAATACAAAATTAAGATTAAAAATGCCACATTCCTTCTTTACACAAATGATAAATGAGTTGAGAAAGAAATTAGGGAAACAGATTACTTTATAATATTTACAAATAATATAAATATCTTCATGAAATTCTAGTCATGCAACTGAAAACCTATAAGAAATTATCTTGAAATCACTGAAGAAAACATTGAGAAAGATAACAGAATATCGAAAGATCTCTCATGCCCTTGAAATCAAAATTAACATAATGTAAATGATTACCAAACCAAAAGTAATCTACGTATTCAATCCGATTCCCATCAAAATTACAATACAATTCTTTACAGACTTTGAAATAGTAATCTTAAATTTATATGGAAAAACAAAATCCCAGCATCACTAAGGGAATCTGAACTATAATAGAACTTTTGGAGGTAACCCCATCCTTGACCTTAAGTAATAGTAATAAAATCTGCATGATACTAGTCTAGGAACAAACAGATTGATCAATGGAATCAATCCTCAAAGCCACATGCGTACAGACACTTAAATTTCTGACAAAAACCCAAAATCATACAATGAGGAAAAAGGAAAGCATCTAAATAATAGTGGTGAGCTAATGGGATGTCTGATGTAGAGGAATGAAAATAGATGTATATCTATCACCCTGAACAAAACTTCAAGTGAAGTTGATCAAAGACGATAGCATAGACTCCGGAGAACCAGGTAATGCTATTAAAAATGGAATATAGAGCTAATAAAAGACTTTCCAAATAAGGAATCTCAAGTGGCTTAGAAGTTCCTAATGAGGAAATGCAAATCAAAACAACCCTGAGATTTCATCTTATACCAGTCAGAATGGCTAAGATTAAAAGTTCAGGAGACAGCAGGTGTTGGAGAGGGTGTGGAGAAAGAGGAACACTCCTCCACTGCTGGTGGAGTTGCAAATTGGTACGACCTCTCTGGAAATCAGTCCGGCGGTTCCTCTGAAAACTGGGCACCTCACTTCCAGAAGATCCTGCTATACCACTCCTGGGCATATACCCAGAGGATTCCCCACCATGTAATAAGGATACATGCTCTACTATGTTCATAGCAGCCCTTTGTATAATTGCCAGATGCTGGAAAGAACCCAGGTATCCCTCAACAGAAGAGTAGATGCAAAAAATGTGGTATATCTACAGAATAGAGTACTATTCAGCCATTAGAAACAATGAATTCATGAAATTCTTAGGCAAATGGATGGAGCTAGAGAACAACATACTAAGTGAGGTAACCAAGACTCAAAAGGTGAATCATGGTATGCACTCACTAATAAGTGGATATTAACCTAGAAAACTGGAATACCTAAAACATAATCCACACATCAAATGAGGTACAAGAAGAAAGGAGGAGTGGCCCCTTGTTCTGGAAAGACTCAGTGAAGCAGTATTCGGCAAAACCAGAACGAGGAAGTGGGAAAGGGTGGGTGGGAGGACAGGGGAAGAGAAGGGGGCTTACGGGACTTTCGGGGAGTGGGGGGCTAGAAAAGGGGAAATCATTTGAAATGTAAATAAAAAAGTATATCGAATAGAAAAGAAAAAGAAAAAAAAAAGAAAAAGAAAAAGCTCCTAATGAATTGTTCAACATTCTTAGTCATCAGGGAAATGTAAATCAAAATGACCCTCAGATTCCACCACACACCCTTTAGAATAACTAAAATCAAACTCTCAGGTGACAGCAAATGCTGGTAAGGATGTGGAGAAAGAGGCAAACTCTTCTATTGCTGGTGGGAATGGAATCTGGTAAAACCACTCTTGAAATCAGTCTGATAATTTCTCAGAAAATTGTAAATAGTACTACCTGAGGATCCAGTTACACCACTCCTGGGCATATATCCAAAAGATGCTCCAATATGATCATATCAGCCTTTTTTATAATAGCCAGAACTTGAAACAACCCAGATGCCCATCAGTGAAAGAATGGATACAATACTTATCATACAAATGCACAATGGAGTGCTATTTAGCTATTAGAAATGGCAACTTTGAGTTTTGCATTCAAATGGATGGAAATAGAAAATACCATCCTTACTGAATGTCGAGCAGCAAAAGAACACGAAACATATGTACTACTCTCTCATAGTGATCTGGCTATTAGGCAAAAGGCTTGTAATACCCATGATACAATGGACAAACTATGAAGATCAAGCTGAAAGAAGACCAAATTGTGGATCCTTCAGTCCTACTTAGAGGATGGAAGAAAATAACAATGGGAGCTAGAGGGAGAAAATTGGTTGACAGAGCGGAGGATGAGGAGAAAAGAGGGGCAGGATACAATTCACAGACTAAATGAAGCTCAAGAAGAAGAAAGAACAAAGTATGGATACTCTGGTCCTTCTTAGAAGGGGGAACTAAATACCCACAGGAGGAGATACAGAGACAAAGTGTAGATTAGAGACTGCGGGAGAGATAATCCAGAGACTGCTCCACCTAGGGATCCATCTCATATACAGTTACAAAACCTGGAGACTATTGTGGATGCCAACAAGTGCTTGCTGATAGGAGCCTGATATAGCTGTCACCTGGGAGGCTCTGCCAGTGATTGACAAATATAGAGGTGGATGCTCTCAGCCAACCATTGAACTGAGCACAATGGACAAACTAGAGAAAAGACCCAAGGAGCTGAAGGGGTTGCAGCGCCATAGGAAGAACAACAATATGAACCACCCAGCTCCCCCAGAGCTCCCAGGGACTAAACCATCAACCATAGAGTACACAGGGACGGACCCCTGGCTCCAGATACATATGAAGCAGAGGATGGCCTTGTTGGACATCAAAGGGAGGAGAGGCCCTTGGTCCTGAGAAAGCTAGATGCCCCAGTATAGGGGAACCCCAAAACAGGGAAGTGAGAGTCCGTGGAATGGTGAGCAGGGGGAGGGGGGATGAGTTAGGGGATTTTCGGGGGGAAATCAGGAATGGGGACGACATTTGAAATGTAAATAAAGAATATAATTAATAACAATAAAAGTGCTTGCTCAGAGGATCCAGATACAGGTGTCTACTGACAGAGTCTGAGAAATACAGATGGGGATGCTCACAGCCAAACGCTGGACAAGAATCCCAATGGAGGAGTTAGACAAAGGCCTGCAGGAGCTGAAGGGGTTGCAACTCCATAGGAAGAATAGTATCAACCAAACAGAACACATGGAGAGAACCATGGGTACGGCTGCATATGCACCAGAAGATTACCTTATCTGGCATCAGTGGGAGGGGAGCCCTTTATTCCTGTGGAGGGTGGATGACCCAGTGGTGGAGAATGCTAGGGCTCTGAAGAAGGAAGGTGTTGTGTGGGTGGGGGTGGCATCATCATAGAAGCAGGAGGGATAGGATTGGGGGTTTACTGAGGGCAAAACAGGAAGGGAGATAATATTTGAAATGTAAACAAATAAAACAAACAATAAAAAATTTTAAAGAAAGAGCATAGACTTAAAGATTTAGTTGCGAATCTGAAGTAATGTAATTGCCACGTAGTTCTCTTGTTTAGTTTTTTTTTCATTACTTAGTTTTGTCAGTGCGCCATAGGGAGGATGTAAAATCCTCTGATCAACTTGTCCTTCACCTGTCTCATTGGAAATCTCATTGTCTGGGCAAGGACTGCAGTCAAAGCAACAGACAGGCCTTCCCTCCAGGACAACTTTCCTGAATCCAGGGCTGCAGCTCTCACTGCAGACAGACCGAGGAATCTTAAAAATATTTAATACAAGATACAAAATGCTTAGCTCTTAATCAATGCCCAAGTACATATTTTATAATAAAAGGTGTATTAATTAAAATTTATATTTAAAAACATACAAACGTGCTATTGAATGAAAAGTGGAAATGAAGTTTGGCCAGCAACAGCCATCGCTTTCCTCCTCCTGAATGTGGACAGAATCTGCCCAGTTTCCTCAAATCACTGCTGTCCTGATTCCCTGCCATAATGAACTTCACCCTCCAACTGTGATGTTCTGAAGAGAATCCTACTTTCCTCGCATTGGTTTTGTTGCCATTTTTCTAAGATGAGACTTAAAAATTAAAGGACATCCTCTCAGTTTGTTGTGTGTCTGCCAAAGGCTTAAAAGCAAAGGCCCCCTGAAAACTGACTGTGACTGCCTTTCTAGTTGTCTTAGTTCCGGTTTCTATTGTGATCAAACAGCATACCAAAAGCAAACTGAGGACAGACTTGTTTCTCATCAATGGATATAAGGACAGGAGTTAAAGCAGGAAACTGGAAAATTAATAGAAATGGAGAACGTGCAGTATTTCTGTTTACTATCCTGCTAATCATGGGTTTCTCACCCATGATTCTTAAACAACTAAGGACCACCTGTCACCATTCCATTTTATGTGTCATTGTGAGGTTATTTTTTCACTAATTGTTTTATTAAGTTCACATACAGGATGTTACCTCTCCTGGTCCACACCCTAACACTCCTCCCCCTGCCCTGCTCTGCTGAGAGGGTGTGGGCCCCCTGGATTTACTGCCACTCTGCCACATCATGTCTCTACAGGATTAGCTTCATACTCTCCCACTCTGGCCAAGGAAGGTAGCTAAGTTGTGGAGTGAGTCCCACAGATAGCTTAAGGACATCCCCCACTTCAGCTATTTGGAACCAACATGGAGTTTGAGCTGCACATCTACTACATATTTTGAGGGTGTTGAGACTATGTCTATCTCATGTATGGCCTTTGATTGGTGGATTATTTTGTCAGAGCCCCCAAGGGTTGCGGTTACTAGACTCTTGGTCTTCCTGTGCAGTTCCTAAACTATCCTCAATCCTTCCATAAGAGACCCTTAGCTCTGTCCAGTGTTAGGCTGTGGATCTCTTCATCTGTGTCTGTCAGCTGTTGGGTGAAGCATCTTGGAGGACACTTGTGCTAGGTCTTTTTCTGCAAGCATAACAAAATATCATTAACTGTTTCAGGGATTGAGTATTGCCCCAGGATGGATCTCAAATTGGGCCAATTATTGGTTGGCCATTCTATCAATCTTTCTTCCATCCTTGCATTTCTTTTAAATAGGACAGATTTGGGGTCAAAATTTTTGTGTCTGTGTTGTTGTCCTTATCCCCCGAAGGCAGGACCAGCATGGCTATAGGAGTTGTTTGTCCTCTTCATGTTACACATCTCCACGGCTATTTTTCTCAGCTATGGTCACCTGAATTTTCTACTGGTACCCTTCCTAAAGCCATGTCTCTGACACTTATTGTGATTCCTCCAAACCCTCCACTGATGGCAGCTACAGATTGCCTTTCATTTTTCTAACTCTCCCAACACCTGATACTGAGACCACCATTCCCTACCACCTTCCCTCTCACACCCAGTTCCTCCCTCACTCTCCCCATTATGACTGATTCAAACCACTTCTAAGAGAGATTCAAGTATGCTCGCTTCAGTATCTTGCTTTGTTTAGCTTCACTGGATCTGTGGACTGAATAAGGGCTATCATGTACTTTATGACTAATGTCCTCTCAAGAGGGAGCAAATTCAGTGCATGCCTTTTGGGTCTGGGTTACTTCATTGAGGAGGATATTTTCTAGTTCCATCCGTTTTCCTTGAAAATTTATAATGGCCGAGTGTTTTAATAGCTGAATAGTAGACCACTATGTGAATGAACCACATTTTCTGAATCTATTTTTCCATTGAGGCCTAACTGGGTTGTTTCCAGTTTCTGGCTATTATGTAAGGATGCTATAAAGATAGGAGAGCAAGGCCTTTCTGATATGGTAGAGCAGTTTTGGGTATATGCCCAGAAGCAGTATATATATCTTCATGTAGTACTATTTTCAGTTTTCTGAGAAAATGACAGATTGTTTTCCTGTGTGATTGTACAAGTTTGCAATCCCACCAGAAACAGAGGAGTGCTTCCCTTTCTCTATATCCTTACTACCACATGCTATCTCTTGAGCATTTCTTTTTATCTTAGCCATTTTGATTGGTGTAAGATGATTTCTCAGGATCATTTTCACTTGCATTTCCCTGATGACTATGGTTGTTGAACATTTCTTTAACTGCTTCTAAGACATTAAAGGCTCCTCTTTTGAGAATTCTCTATTTAGTTCTTTACCACATTTTAAAAATTTTGTTATTAGCTTTTCAAATTAAGGAATCTAATTTCTTGAGTTACTTATTATTTAGAATATTAGGCTTCTACTGAAAGTAAAGATAATGAAGATCTTTACACAGTCTATCACCTGCCATTTTTGTCCTATTGATAATGTCCTTTGCCTTATGGAAGCGTTTCAGGTTCAGTTATCAATGGTTTCATGATCCATTCAGGAAATTGTCTTATCTGCCAATGGGTTCAAAGCTATTTCCCACTTTCTCTTCTATTAGACTCTGTGTATCTTGATATTATGTTAAGGCTTTTAATGCACTTGGTCTTGGGTGTCTTCAGAGTGATAATATTGGTCTATTTGCATTCCTCTACAAGCATATATTCAGTAGGAGAGACATCATTTGTTGAAGATGCTTTCTTTTTTTCCATTGTAAGGTTCAGCTTCTGTCAAAATCAAGTGTCCATAATGTACTACAAGGAACTGATTTCATTCCACCGATCAACTACTTTCATTTTATAAGACACCATAAAGGTTTTATACCATTGCTCAGTATTACATTTTGAGGGCAAGGATGGTGATTTCTCCAGAAGTTCTTTTTTTGTTCAGGTTCATTTAGCTATGCTTGGTTTTTGTTTTTCCATATGAAATTGAGAATTGCTCTTTGAAGGTCTGTAAATAATTGTGTGAGAATTTTCATAGGAATTACACTGTATCTGTAGATTCTTTATAAAATTTGTAAAATTTAGGTAACACTCTAAATTTCCAATTTTCACTAGGTTAATCAAATTCATCCATGAGGATGAAAGAGGTTTCCATCTTCTCACATCTTCTTCAATTTATTTCTTCAAGGACTTGAATTTGTTTTCATACACGTCTTTGATTTCCTTGGTTAGAGTTACACCAAAATAGTTTACATTATTTGTGGTTATTATTGGTAAGGGTGTTTTTTCACTAATTTATTTCTAATCCCATTTTTTAATAAATTAGGGAAATATCTCCCATATTAATGATCCCTCATACATACACCATGTTTTATGATAATACTTGACAGGTTTTCCTTGATGAAAGAAGTTCAGAAATACTATCTATACTAAGATTCCTCTTCTCAGAGAAGTTCAATTTATGTTATTTTGAAAAAAATTCACCTCGGACTCTAGAAGTTAATGTAAACAGCCTGATATCTCTTTTGTTACAATGATGTCAGAAAGTAGTAATTGATAACCCTTCTTTAAAGGCCAAAATGATTAGATAATTTAAAAATACTTAAAACACTTCCACAAGAATGAGCGATCAGTAAAACTCTTAATAATAATAGTTATGAGTGTATTGATGGGGTAATTATTAACAACCAAGATTTACTACATCAAGAAGCATATAAGATTTACTTAGAAACACACCTCTGTAAATCCTATGGGCCAGTTAATCATGTATTCAGATATCATCAGCTGTTCCCCCTTGGAAGCACTAGGAACAAATGTTCCCACTTTCACCAATAGTGAAAGACCTGATGGAAAGTTCCAAACGTTGTTAATATCATACTCTGGATCAGCCTTCCTTTTCCAGTCCAGAACCACAGGGTCACCAACAGAGTTTTTGACTTGAATATTCTTCAGAAAAGGGTGAAGCTAAAAGATATGAGAAATCATATGATGAAGTTGAAGTTATGGATTTATAATTTAATTATGAATAAGGAGTTATTTCCTGACAATAGTGTATGATGTTAACACTATTTTAATTAATTTTCTATGGGATTGAACACAACAAAAGAAAGCTTAGGAGAAAATAAATCTAATTTTTGTCTTAAATGTCAATTTGCATAGAATATGCCAGGCCAAGAAGAGCCAGATGATCAAAGATAATACAGCAAACAAGTCACAACTTTTTATCCCTTTTCAAAAGATTGAAACTACTTCATTTCTATCACTATTATCTAATAGAATACAATATAATTCCAAGAATCTATAAAATGCTACAAAAGAGCCTATTACTTTGCCATGGTTTAAAGAAACTATCTTATTACTACTATTCCAAGTACTACCAAATGTTCAAGGACTATGGAGTGAACAGATCTCAACTTCTTTGAAAAACTAGGTATATCCTTATATTTCCTGACATTTTCACAGCCTCAATGTTTAAGATGAGGTTACTTGAGTTTGGTGGATAATCAGGAGTGGGCTGATTTAGAGCACATACTTATTCTAATGGCATACAGGAATTTTGTATATATTTTGTGTAAAATGAACTTGAAAACCTGGATTTTTTTTCTTTTTTCTTTTTTCTTTTTGTTCTGGTTTATTTGCAAGACTCAGAACATGCATTTCAAACAATCAAATGTTTTATAAACTTAGCAACATAGAATGCAATGTCATTTTTCAAACTAGAAAGCATAGCCTAAGATGAATTGGTAGCCATGATTTACATGTATGTTGACTTCTATGAAACCCAGAGGTACACTGTTGTCCTGTACGCTTCACTGACTTAGAGAGTGCTTATTGTTCCTATAAATAAAAAGTCACACAAAATTTCCCTAGATTCAAAGACCGAACTCCCCAAAGTCGCCTGACACAAGCCTCTCGAGAAAGCTTAACAGGGTAACTCCAGCATAACCACCAGCTTGGCCCTTGGATTTGGATTGCAGACGCAGTCACATTGACGACTATGACTACCCATCACAACTAACTGTATGTCATGCTATGAAACAATAAATTATTCTTATATATCTAAAGTGGGGTGTCCTCTAAAAAACATTTTCATTGCCTTTACCCTCTAATCACCTTTTCTTGGCAATTCCCTTTCTACTTTCTAAATCTACTCTAGAATTTGGATCTATATTTCCTTTTTTATAGTTTTTGTATGCTTTTCAATGTAATTATTTAGTTCCATCCTGATTGCAGTTCCTCTTTTTAGACTAATCCATCTCACCACCCAACCCCCATCAACTTCTCTGAGATGGTGTAGCATCCCCTGGGTATTCACAACTCTAAGACATGAAGATTCTTTAGGGATCGGCACATTAATGAAAATCTTGGTTTTTCTACTGAGAAATTAGCAAGACAAAAATCTCTGCTATTTCTTTTTTTGTTTGCTTGGGGTGTTTTTGGTAGTTTTTTAAGACAGGGTTTCTCTGTGTAGTCCTGGCTGTCCTGGAACTCACTCTGTAGACCAGCCTGACCTCGAACTCAGAAATCTGCCTACTTCTGCCTCCCAAGTGCTGGGATTACAGGCATGTGCCACCATGCCCAGCTATCTCTGCTATTTCTACAAAAAGAAGAATTAGTCTGTTGAACAGAATCTTCTACAGGCCACTCATCATGTACATAGATATTGAACTATATTGATATCTAAGCACTGAAATATGCACTATGTCTTATAGGTTATTTAATGGAAAAATAATATAGCATTACTAGTTTGAGAGCTTTTCAGCCATCTGTGTCATGTTGGTGAATTTACAATACAAAGAAAGGCACATTACCTGCCAGGGGAATGACAGAGTCCTATCAATATTTGCCTGTAGTTGAACTTGTGTTTGATTGAGATTCTTCTCATGGAGACTGTGGGCCACTGCATACACAGCATTGTACACATTGTAACTCTCTTCAGTCATGACCATTTCAAAAAGACTCCTTGGCAACAATCCCAAAGAGGCATTGGGCAGACAGTTTTCAATGATTTTACGTTCAGAATGCAATCTTGAGCAATTGAAAAAAATCATCCACAAGCTATGAAGAAGAGTATCTTCTGGGTACTTAACAGTATTGGCTTCCTGCAGAAATTTTGTGAAACCAACAATCTCCCCATGATGGGGTGAAAAAGTGAGAGCCCCATGGGATAAATGTAACATTGTATATGGTTGAATCGTTGGGACAATCCATTTTTTATTCATAACCCAGATTTTATTCATCGTGTACTTTCTATAGATATTTATTATTACAGTTAATAGGAAATCAGTGGGTCCATAAATTACAATCACATCTGCTGATGACTCTAGAGTATGCATCTGATCATATGTTAGCGAATGAAATATTGATTCTCCCACATATGATACTGTTTCCACAAAAGCTATGCAGGCTTTGTTCTTTTCCATCTCCATTCTAAAATCTGATAGAAACTGAGAACCTTTGTGGTCTTCCAGCTGAAATGAAGCATCAAAGAGGCAATCCCATAGAACAGAGCTGTGTCTTTGGGGGCTACCTGGTACAGAGAGGTAAACTGATTTGTGTCAGTCTCTGCATGATCAAAAGGCTCAACAGTAAGCTGAAAGGAAATCAGTATTTTAAACAGGAGAACAATAAATGCCATTTAAATAGTCTTAGTCTTAAAAACCCGATTTAAGTTATAAAGTTGATACTCTTCTCAATAGTTCTTAATGTCACATCTCACCTCCTGAGGGTTTCCAGAAAAATTATTAAAAGTATTAAAGTTTAAAATTGCCTTGTGTACTGTTCATTCTTCTTACTCTACGTCAAAGGAAACGAAGAACAGACTGTGTCCGTATTTGTCTTTGTATTTCATCTTTAATGCCAATTAATCAAAATCTCTCCTTTTCATTTTGCAAACAGCTAATTCTGAGGGAAAAAAGCTGGCTTCCCACCACTCACATCATGTGCACTCACCTGAGGAAATTTGTAAAGACCCAACAATGTCCCAATGATTTCAAATGATTTCCATGATAATCCAGTAAGTGTAGCAGCCGATTTCCACTTTTTTCTACAATTGTAATTAGGGATAAATATGCTCAAACCTGTGAGCCAATAGAATACACTCTTCAGAATGTTCCTTTCAATATCTGGGAGATTATATATCTCAAGTCCCAGAGACATGTTTGGTAAAACATGAGGGTTCAAGTTGATTTCATTGATTGCAAATAACATGGCCAAAACAAGTTGGTAGTTTTGTATAACCGTCCTGCATAGAAGTATCACAGCATTCATATTGGGAACTCATAACTATTATACCTATAACTTTAGAGCAATGGCTTTTATATTCTGAAAGCTTGTGTTTGCTTAGAACACACAGTCCTTCAACAAATTCTTCATCTCAAATGATATACTGAAGAGCAAAACTTGTTAATTATATATCCAAGAGAGTTTGCTTTCTCTGACTTCCAGATGTGGAAATATTACATAATTCCATCGTAGAATTCACAAATTATCCACTCTTCTTATCTTCCAGTATGCCAAACTATGCAAAATAGTTTATTTTTCATGAAGCCACCAAATTCATGTGATATACTATTATGAAAGTGCTCACTTTCTGATTTCAGTCTATCTGTGGCAAGATTTGGCTTTTGAACAAATTGTTCATATTTGGTTTACCCTGGAAAATAGTTGGATGCAACGTTCTCTGTGTGGACCAGAGATTAAATACCTTTTGCAAGTTGGAATGGCTAGAAAGGGAATCATATTGTGTAAACCCTCAGAGCCACTAGGTACCTCATTTGCATGGGAAACTATGTTTTGTGGTATGTGATCACATGTCTTATGTCCTTATGTGGAAAATATGGCAAATATCCAATTCAGGAATATAGTAGGGAGTTAGGAAATGCCTACAATCTCTGGTGGGTGCCTGGGTACCAGAGTGCCGGGATCTTAGACATATTCATGTTTACTACGTTTCTGGCTTTGTCTACTATCCCAGACTCATCTCCTTAAGAAAACAAGGAGCTGGGTGGTGGTGGCGCACTCCTGTAATCCCAGTACTCTGGGAAGTAGAGGCAGGCGGATTTCAGAGTTCGAGGCCAGCCTGGTCTACAGGGTAAGTTCCAAGACAGCCAGGGAACTCTGTCTCAGAGAAAAGAGAAACCCTGTCTCAAAAAAAAAACCAAATCCAAAAATCAAAAAAAAAAAAGACAAAAAAAAAAGAAAGAAAGAAAGAAAGAAAGAAAGAAAGAAACAAAGAAACAAAGAAACAAAGAAAGAAAGATGGAAAGAAAGACAGACGGAAAGAAAGAAAGACAGAAAGAAAGAAAGAAAGAAAGAAAGAAAGAAAGAAAGAAAGACAGAAAGAAAGAAAGACGGAAAGAAAGAAGGAAAGAAAGAAAGTAAAAAAGAAAGAAAGAGAGAAAGAAAGAAAGAAAGAAAGAGAGAGAGAGAGAGAGAGAGAGAGAGAGAGAGAGAGAGAGAGAGAGAGAAAGAAAGAAAGAAAGAAAGAAAGAAAGAAAGAAAGAAAGAAAGAAAGAAAGAAAGAAAGAAAGAAAGAAAGAAAACTAGGAAGAGGATCAAGATTGGTGGCAAGTTTCTATGCTGGGGCACATTGTGTGATGTTTTGTCACTATTATTGGATTGCTGAATTCTAATCTTTTAGGGAGTAAAGCGCTAGCTTAGTTGTCAGTTCTTGGTTTTGCTATTTATACAGACCATCACTGGCCTGACATTTTGTGAACATACAACCTTCCTCACTTGCCTTTTGGATGTAAGATATATCTGACTACCAATAGCTGGGAAGAAAGTGAATAGCAAAACTTCCAGGAGATATAGGGATACTTCAAAGCAGAAATCAAAGGTGGGAGTCTTGCTAGCAGGACACTGTGGTTTCTGGATGGACCTGAAGATGAGCAGAGAAGTAAATGGACCACATCCAGGACCACATCCAGGACAAAGTGGCAGGTATTACAGTGGAGAGTTTCAAAGTTTTCTGGAAATCTGCACACCTAAAACTCCTATGCCTTAAAATATTGAAAAGCATCTGTCATTATCTATACCACTGGTGGGTGCATGAGTCTACTACATACAACCTTATTAAACATGCAGAAGCAGGCCTATCTGTAAATTCCAAATGAGTCTGTCTATATCTTGCTTCCAGACAACCCTGGATATACATTAATCCTATATCAAAGAAAATGAAAACGTAGAAAAATTTCACTGTGAAGTCACAAATATTGTTAAAAGTACCTAAGTTATCACTTCTTGACCTTTTAGCTAAGTTAGATGCTCTCCACTAAATGATTCTAAAATACAGGAGAAAGAAAGGAGTCGACATAGTAGGACTTCACTGCTAAAGAGGACAGTCAGGTCTGAAGATCAGAATAACATATGAACGCCTAGCCTCAAGTGATTCGGTGATTTCTGCTTTTCCTCACTGATGAACACTCATGGAAGCCCACATAAGCTCTGAAGCTGCAACATGGACAGGATATTTTCCCTGCCCAAAAACAACATCTAGTTTCACTTCTGGTTTCTATCCCAGAGCTGAACCTGTGCACCAGCTCTCTATACCAAAATACTGCCAATAGAGAGTTAGTCTCCAAGTAGTGATGACAAACCTATGAGCACAGATAAGACTACCAATCTGCTCTGAGGGACCTGACCAGAGCCCTCAGATCACAGGAACCAAGGAGAGGTCTGAGATAGGATCCCTTCGGTTTCTGTCTGTGCCCTGAGTTGATCCTGGACCACAGAGAGAATTCCTCACAGAGAGAACTGATATCGAAGGAGTGCTGACAAGCAGACTTGCAGAAGGGACAAGCCACAATAAGGGACAGGAATACCAACTAACACCAGAGATAACTAGATGGCAAGAGCCAAGGGAAAGAACATAAACAACAGAAACCAAGGCTACTTGTCATCAGCAGAACCCAGATATCCCATCACAGCAAGTCCTGGATACGCCAACAAACCAGAAAATCAAGGCTCTCAATTAAAATCAAATCTCATGATAATGATAGAGGACTGTAAGGACATAATAACTCCCTTTAAAAATGCAGGAGAATAACAGGAAAACAGGTAGAAAGTGTTAAAGAGGAAACACAAAAATACCTTAATGAATTACAGGAAAACACAACCAAATAGGTTAAGGAACTGAACAAAACCATCCATGATTAAAAATGGAAATAGAAACAACAAAGGAAACAAAGGGAGACAACACTGAAGCTAAAAAAAGTAGGAAAGAGATCCGGACTCATAGATGCAAGCAGCACCAACAGACTACAAAAGATAGAAGAGAGAATCTAAGGTGCAGAAGACACCATAGAAAATATTGACACAACAATCAAAGAAACCACAAAATGAAAAAAGTTCCTAACTTAAAACATCCTGGGTATCCAAGACACAATGAGAAGACTAAACCTAAGGATAATAGGTATAGAATAGAACAAAGATTCCCAACAGAGAGGGCGAGTAAATATCTTCAATAAAATTATAGAAGAAAACTTCCATAACCTAAATAAAGAGATGCCCACAAATATATAAGAAGCCTACAGAACTCCAAACAGACAGAACCAGAACAGAAATTCCTCCCATTATATAATAGTCAAAACACAAAATGCACAAAACAAATAAAGAATATTAAAAGCAGTAAGTTTAAAAGGTCAGGTAACATATAAAGGCAGACCTATCAGGATTACACCAGACTTCTCAACAGAAACTATGAGAGCTAGAATATCCTCAGCAGATATCATACAAACCCTAAGAGAAGACAAATGCCAGGCCAGGCTACAAACTTTCTACAAATTCAGCCCTACAAAAGATAACAGATGGAAAATTCCAACAGGAGGAGGGAAACTACACCCTAGAAACAGAAGAAAGTAATCTTTCAAGGAACCCCAAAGAAGATACCCAAAAGAAAAGAACATAATTTCATCTCTAACAACAAAAATAACAGGAAACAACAATCACTATTTCCTAACATCTCTTAATATCAATAGATTCAATTCCCCAATAAAAAGATATACACTAAGAGAATGGATATGTGAACAGGATACAGCATTTTGCCGTATACAGGAAGCAAACCTCACAGACAAAAACAGAAACTACCTCAGGAGAAAGGGCTGGAAAACAATTTTCAAAGTAAATGGTCTCAGGAAAGAAGCTGGAGTAGAGATTCCAATATTGAATAAAATCTACTTAGAACCAAAAGTTTTCAAAAAAAAGATAAGGAAGGATACTTCATACTCATCAGATGAAAAATCTGCCAAGGAAAGCTCCCAATTCTGAACATCTGTGCTACAAATGCAAGGGCATCCACATTCATGATAGAAATTTTATTAAAGCTCAAAACACACAGTGAACCTCACAATAATAGTGGGGCACTTTAATACTTCAATCTAACCATTGGACATATCATGGATACAGAAACTAAAGAAAGAGACACAGTGAAACTAACAAAAGTTATGAAAAAAATGGATTTAACTGATAACTACAGATGATTTTACCCTAAAGCAAAATAATAAACCTTCTTCTCACCATGGTACCTTCTCAAAAATCTACCATATAATTTGGACACAAAATAAACATCAACAGATCCAAAAATTTTGAGTTAATCCGATGTATTCTACCAGACCACCACAGAATGAGGCTGGATCTTCGATAACTACAAAAACAGGAAGCCCGTGTACACATGGAAGTTGAACATCATCTCCTCAATGGTAACTTGGTCAGGGAAGAAATAAAGAAGGAAATGAAAGACTTTTAGAATTCAATGAAAAATCCCAACTCAATTCTTCACAGAGTTAGAAAGAGCAATTATCAAATTCATCTGGAACAACAAAAAACCCAGGATAGCTAAAACTATTCTCAGCAACAAAAGAAAGTCTGGGGGAATCAGTATCCCTGACCTCAAGCAATACTACAGAGCAATAGTCTTAAAAACTGCATGGTATTGGTACAGTGACAGGCAGGAGGATCAATGGAACAGGACTGAAGATCCAGAAATGAACCCATACACTTAAGGCCACTTGATCCTTGACAAAGAGGCTGAAAAACATCCAATGGAAAAAAGATAGCCTTTTCAATAAATGGTGCTGGTTCAACTGGAGGTCAGCATGCAGAGAGAATGCGAATTGATCCATCCTGTCTCCTTGTACTAAGCTCAAATCCAATGGATCAAGGACCTCCACATAAAGCCAGACACTCTGAAGCTAATAGAAAAGAAACTGGGGAAGACCCTTGAGGACATCGGTACAGGGAGAAAGTTTCTGAACAGAACACCAATAGCGTATGCTCTAAGAGCAAGAATTGACAAATGGGACCTCATAAAATTACAAAGTTTTCTGTAAGGCAAAGGACACCATCAAGAGGACAAATCGTCAACCAACAAATTGGGAAAAGATCTTCACCAATCCTACATCAGATAGATGGCTAATATCCAATATATATAAAGAACTCAAGAAGTTAGACTCCAGAAAAACGAACAACCCTATTAAAACATGGGGTACAGACTTAAACAAAGAATTCTCACCTGAAGAACTTCGGATGGTGGAGAAGCATCTTAAAAAAATGCTCAACTTCATTAGTCATTAGGGAAATGCAAATCAAAAACAACCCTGAGATTTCATCTTACACCAGTCAGAATGGCTAAGTTTAAAAATTCAGGAGACAGCAGGTGTTGGAGATGACCCACATGGTCATTTTATTAGATGCTGAAATCGCTTTTGCCAAAATTCAGCATGCCTTCATGATAAAAAACTTGGAGATATCAGGAATTCAAGGCCCATACCCAAATATAGTGAAAGCAATTTACTGTAAAGCGGTAGCCACTACCTTATTAGGACTACACATTATAAGATCCACCTGTGACAAGAGATCTCTTCCCCCAAAGGGTAGTAGGCAAATTTGGCATAAGGCTGAATTTGTCCTGAATTGCCTTCTTCATCTTTGCAGGTTAGAAGTTTAGTGCTTTGCTTTGGGTTATTGGCATAGCCAATCCCTCAGAGGTGAATGAGCGTATCTGACAAGGGCCAAGTTGAAGGCCAGTCTTGTCCTCTAATAATTGTCACATCAGCTCCAGCATCTATTAGTCCTTCAAAGTTTTTTCCCTCAATTGTTAATTTAAGGTTAGATCCCTTACTAGTAATAGATTGAACCCAGTATACAACAGAGGAACCAAAGCCACTCTGTCCTCTCTTACTGGAATCTGGAAGGTAGTTAGTTGATACAAGGGAACTAAGTTGAGCAATTCTTTGGCTAGCAGGTATAGTTATAATACCATGAAGGAAGCAGCCATAATTTTAATTTCTCCCTCATAATTATTGTCTATGAACCTGGATAACTCTGCAGTTCTTTTACAATAGTACTGCTTCGTCCTAGAAGCAATCCACAAGTTTCTGCAGGCAAAGATCCAAAAACTCCTGTAGGCAGGGTCTGAACTCCCATTTCTGGGGTTAATACAACATGGGAAGTAGAATAGATGTCCAATCCTGAGCTGCCTTGTGTTGCCCTGAAAATTCAAAAACGGATTTCCCTGGCCTGGCAGCGGCTTCATGGCCCCAAAAAATGCTTGCTGTGGGCATCTTGGGGAGGCTGGCCCCTCTGCCTGAGGCTGGCACCTCTGCCTGAGGCTGGCCCCTCTGCCTGAGGTTGGCACCTCTGCCTGAGGCTGGTCCTTCTGCCTGTTTCCCGACATGGGACAGCCCTGAATATATCTTAGATTTACAGTCCCTGGCCCCGTGATTACCTTTCCTGCATCTAGGACAAACTCCTGGGGATAACTTGATTGCCCACTTACAGCACCTCTGTTCCTAGGGCAATCACTTCTAAAATGACCCAAACCTCCACATTTAAAACACATTTTATTCTCTCCTCTCTGTGAGAGTATCGCTTGCATGGTGGTTCCTTGCAAAGCTGTAGCCATAGCTAGACTTTGATTGTATGAAGGCCCAATCTCTGCACAAAGGCAAATATGCCCAGATAAGTCTATCTGTCCCTTGTAAGGTCTAATGGTGGTATGACAAGCTGCATTAGCATTCTCATAAGCCAATTGTGTGACAAAGAGTATAGGGTTCTGTAGTAAGATCTAATAATATTTTTGCATTTCCTCAGTTTCTGTCCTTATGTCTCCCTTTGATTTTCTTAAAAAACCAACCCCTGGTTTTGTTGGTTTCCATGTACTTCTTTTTGTTTCTACTTGGTTAATTTCAATTCTAAGTTTGATTATTTCCTACTGGGTACTTCTCTTGGGTGTATTTTCTTCTTTTTGTTCTAGAGCTTTCAGGTGTGCTGTTAAGCTGATAGTGTATGCTCTCTCCATTTTTTTTCTTTCTTTGGGGGACAGGGAAATGACTCATAGCTATGGGTTTTCCTCTAAGCGCTGTTTTCAATTGGATATTAGCCATAAAATAAAGGATACCGATGCTACACTCCACAGACCCAAGAAGGTAAGCAAGAAGGAAGGTTCAAGTGAGGATGCTTGAATCTCACTTAGAAGAGGGAATAAAACAGTCATAGGAGATAGACGAAGGGAGGGAACTGGGTGAGAGAGGGGATAGGGAGGTGAATGAGGTGATACAGGGTTCAGGATCAGGTGGGGAGACAGAAGGGCCCAGAAGGCCAGGAGAATAAATGGAAATCTGCAACTTGCAGGGTTGGGGGCTGGAAGCATCACAAGGACATGCCAAAAACCTGGGATGGGGGAGGCCCCCAGAAATCAGTGGGGACGACCTTAGCTGACACTCACAGCAGTGGAGATATGAAGCCTGAAAAGGCCACCTCCAGTAGCCAGACAGGAACCCCAGTGAAGTGATAGGGACACCAACCCACCCACAAAACTTCTGACCCAAAATTTATCCTGTCTACAAGAAATGGAGGGGTAAAGATGGAGCAGAGACTAAGGGATTGGCCAACCAATAACCAGCCCAACTTGAGACACAACCCACGGGCAAGCACCAGTCCATGACACTATGATGATACTCTGTTATGATTCCAAACAGGAGCCAAGCATAACTGTCCTCTGA
This sequence comes from Apodemus sylvaticus, assembly GCF_947179515.1. NCBI lineage: Eukaryota > Metazoa > Chordata > Mammalia > Rodentia > Muridae > Apodemus > Apodemus sylvaticus. The sequence goes on along the minus strand of NC_067491.1, from coordinate 57,890,256 downwards.
AAGGGTCCACTCAGAAGCTGACTGAACCATCCAAACATGGGATGGAACTGGGGGACTTGTGTTAGTCAGGGTTCTCTAGAGTCACAGAATTTATGGAATGTCTCTCTATATTGAGGGAATTTATTGTGATGACTTACAGTCTCTAACCCAACTAACCCAACAATTGTCAGCTGTGGATGGGAAGTCCAAGAATCTAGTAGTTGCTCAGTACCCATGAGGCTGTTTGTTTCAGCTGATCTTCTGTAGAAGTAGGTTCCAACAGATGTGCTGGCAAGTAAGTGCAAGCGGGCAAAGAAGAGTGAATCTTCCTCCTTCAATGTCCTTATGTAGGTCTCCAGCAGAAGGTGTGGCCCAGATTAAAGGAGTATGCCACCACACCTGGATCTGGAACTTGCTTTGTCCTAGGCTGACCTGGAACTCAGAGATCTCCTTGCCTCAGTCCCCTGGTATTAAAAGTGTGTACCACCTTGCCTGGGCCTAAGCATTTCATGGCCACTATGCCTCAAGATCTCCATGCCAAGATCCAAATCAGAAACTTGTATCTTCCAGCCTCAAGATCTGGAGCACAAGTATGCCCCTCAATTCTGAATTGTAGTTCTTTCCACATGTAGTCAAGCTGACAACCAGGAACAGCCATTACAAGAATCTTATGGAAGAGTTGGGGGAAGGATTGAGGGCCTGGAAGGGGATAGGAACTCACAGGAAAACCAACAGGGTCAACTAACCTGGACCCCTGTGGGCTCTCAGAGACTGAATCATCAACCAAAGATGTTTGAATGTATTGGAACTAGGCCTCCCCATGCATATGTAGCAAATGTGTAATTAGGTCTTCATGTGGGTCTTCCAACAGGTGGAATGGCGTGTATCCCCAAAGCTGTGAAATATGTTTCCCTAACTTGGTTACCTTGTCTGGTCTCAGTGAAAGAGGATATGTGTAATCCTGCAAAGACTTGATGCACAAGGGTGTGGGATACCCGAGGGAGGTCCTCTAAGAGGAGAAGGAGATGGGTGACAGGGGGGAGGGATTGAGTGAGGGGAAGACCAAGAGGGAGGGCATCAACCAGGTGAATGAATGAATAAATAAGAGTGAATAAATAAATAAATGAATAAATGAATAAATGAATAAATAAAATGTTCTATTTTAAGTGTATGGGATTTGGGAGGGAGCGGTATGGGCACACGTGTACAGTGCCCAGTGCCCAGTGGTCAGAAGAAGGTATCAGATACCTCTGATGATGAAGCGAACAGGCAGTCATGAGTTACCATGCACACTAGCCACTGGGCCATCTCTCCAACCACAAAATTATTCCATTGCTACAGCATGACTGTAATTTTGATACCATTATGAATCATCATGTAAATATCTGATTTGCAGGATGTCTGGTACGTGACCCCTGTAGGTGTTGTGACCCCCCCCCCATGTTGAGAATCACTGTTTTAGGGACTTGACGTGAAGTGTAAAATCCACAATGTGAGGTCGACTACTTGGTGAGGTTCCAGGCCAATTAGAGACCTTGTTTTATTAGAAGAAGAAGAAGAAGAAGAAGAAGAAGAAGAAGAAGAAGAAGAAGAAGAAGAAGAAAGAAAGAAAGAAAGAAAGAAAGAAAGAAAGAAAGAAAGAAAGAAAGAAAGAAAGAAAGAAAGAAAGAAAGGAAGGAAGGAAGGAAGGAAGGAAGGAAGGAAGGAAGGAAGGAAGGAAGGAAGGAAGGAAGGAAGGAAGGAAGGAAGGAAGGAAGGAAGGAAGGAAGGAAGGAAGAAAAGAAAGAAAGAAAACATCTAAGAATGGACACTTGAGGTTGCCCTCTGACTTCCACAGGCAAACACACACATACACACACACACACACACACACACACACACACACATGAACATGTGCAGGCACACAGGAGAATCACTGTCGCTCAAGCTGGTCTCACACTCCCCATTCTACTACCTCAACTGCCCAGTGCCAGTGTCACAGGCACGCGTCCCACACCCACAGTCTCTGTGCCTGCTAAACAGAGCCAGCACAGGGCAGTGAGGCAGAGAGGCAGGCATGGGTGCCTGGGAGAGGCTCAGCTCAGCTGCAGTCAGGCCAAATGGAGGATCTGTACAAGCAGAGCCCTGCTGTGCTCAGGATGTGAGCCTGCATTTTCACTGGGAACTTCTGCCTCTAACAGAACAGCTGGGACCTGTGGGACCTACAGTGCAGAGCATTGGCTGGAGGATGCTGGCACGCAGTCACTTAACAGGGAGGATCCCCGTGAAAATGCAGGCTGTCAAAGGCTGAACACCAGCTACCAAGGGCAGAGGCATCTGGCATGCTCTCTGAGTTGGGCTGAATTCCTTGGGCCTCCTGGATTTTAGTGTCTGCCAGTGGCATACAGAGGATCCTGACCCAGCCTCTAAGGAGAGGAAGGAAATGGAGGGGGGAGTCGGTACTTTTGACTGTCCCCCCATGCTTCCAGACCCAAAGACCTGAAGGACATAAGGAGCCCGCCCAGTCCCAGAGAAACACACACCTTGTCCTGGGATACAGCAAGACCTGCACCCCTCCTGCTGCCCCTGGGAGACCGGCCAGGCACCCTGGGAACACGATCAGGCACCTAACCAGCACTAACCATGAAGGGTCTGTGTTTTCTAACCTGGACCTAGGATAAGTATCCACCACACACAGTGGAAGGCCACACTGGCTATGAGGCCTCTGTCTTGGCCTATATACAAGATACCCAGGACAGGTCTCTGTCCCCCAAGTCTCTGCTAAGACTGGCAGGTCCTGCACAATGATGCACTGAGAGGTTAGGTAGGCACAGGAGGACCTTCTACCTCACCAGGAGAGCTTGAAAAGCAACATGCACAGCAGAGACATTTGGTACAAAGTTTATAACACACCCTCCTATGAGACAGTAACTTAAAGTGTTTTGAAACAATCAGGAAGGGCAGATCCAGGAGGACCTACTTCCAAAGCCTGGAATACACATTTGGTCCACATGGTCAGAGTGGGGACAGGACAGGACATCAAGTCTGAGGGAGGGGCTTGGAGGCCCCGAGCAGTAATCTTCCACAGGCGTGAGGAAAGGATTCAGACCAAAAGCAATGTGTGACCTTCCAGGCAGTCCAAGGGTTGGCAGCCTTCTTCCCAAGGCCACCTGCCCACGCAGGCAAACAAAGTGTTCATCACCTTCAGGGCTGTCAGGGAGGGTGCTGACTTCGTGAACAGTCTCGGGCCAACCATTCCCGGGGCCATGCTGGGATGGCCCTCCTCGAAAACCCACTGGTGACCAGAGAAGCCCTCCGAGCAGGACCGCATCTTTTGAGGCCATGTGATAGTCAAGGAATGCTGAGGATGGGCCCTACCCACACTCAGGGCCACACAGGCACCCAAGACCCTGGTCCACAGTCACCAGCCAGGACCCCGGGACAGCTCCAAAGCCAGGAGTGCCTGATCGGGGCATGGGGCCAACACATGACTGGCCCACGGGTGACTTTCCAGCTTCCATAGCAGCTAAGGTCGGTCACCAAGGGTCAGCGTCAGCGACAGACTGGGCTTGCGCTCTGGCTCTTCACCCTCCTGGCAGGGCTGGGGCGGCCGGGATTTGAAGAAATCTGAAATGTAGCGGACCTGGGGAGGGGAAAGACAGTGAGTAGGACAGGAAGAAAAAGAACATCTTCTGGGGGCCCTGAGGGAGAAGGTGAGGGGGTGTAGTCATGTGGATGGGTGGGGCCAGCAGTGAGGGGCTGTTTGAAACTAATTCCGCTCCTCAGAGGGGCTGCAGATGAGGAGTTGCCTTGTGAACCTTCTCCCCACCTTAACTTTTCAAATAAAGGATTGAGCCAATGATTGGGCAGGAGGAAGGGGGAGGAGCTGAGAGTCGGGGGGAGGAGCTGAGAGTCGAGGGGAGGAGCCACAGGGGATAAATAGGAGGGGAGGTGCTATGAAGGATAAATAGGAGGGGAGGGGCTTCGGGGATTGCAAGCTAGGCTGCAGAGAGAATCTCATGGCCTGGAGAAACTGCAAGTTACATGGACTAATATAGATGGGAATAGAGTAGTGTGGCAGGAGATCTGCCCAATCTAGGCTTGTAGCTTTTTTTGTTAAACGAATGAGATTTCTTTTACCGGGGAATTGGGTTGGAAACAAAAGTAGCAACAAGGGAAAAGCTCTTGAAGACAAAACAGCAGGCAGAAGTTGCAGGCCATCAGAGGTCGGCAGTGCAGATCCTGTAGGTCAGGCAAGCAGCACTCACCTTGAGGCAGGCCACCAGGGCTCCCTGAAGGAGGCCGACGAGGACATCACTCCAGTGGTGCTTGTTGTCAGACACTGGGCTATAGCCCACATAGATGGCAAAAGCCACCAAGAAGAACTGAACGGTGGGCCTCAGCAGCCGGGCCCACTTCCAGCAGAGCCAGGCCTGCAAGTACAGCTATCGGGACATCAGCCTGCTGTCAGCTGGGCCCACGAGTGTCCACAGCCTGCCCAGCCCGGGGCCAGAGTCGCAAGGCCTCCCACCCTTAGTGCCTCCTCCACACACCCCATTGTACAGAAGGGTAGACCAAGGCACAGGGAAGGCATGGCCCCATAAGGTCCCCCGGGAAGGAGATGGGTACTCACCACCAGGAACAACATGCAGTACATGCCAAAGGAGGAGTGGCCAGAGTAGAAGAACAGCCTGGGAGAAAGGACAGCCACTCAGGTCATGGAGACACAGAGGCAGAGCCGCAAGCTCCTTGGGGAGCTGGCAGCTATAGAGGAGTGCAACTCAAAACTCAGGCAAACAGGGCCAGAGAGGTGGCTCAGCAGTTAAGAGCCCTGACTGCTTCTGGAAAGGACCCAAGTTCAGTTCCTGGTGCCCACATCCTACTCTTCACAACTACCTATAACTCCGAGTCCAGGAAATCTGATGCCTTTGGTCTCTGAGGGTACCTGTAGTAATGCACAAACACACACACACACACACACACACACACACACTTTTTTTTGTTTTTTTTTTTCAAGACAGGGTTTCTCTGAGTAGCCATGGGTGTTCTGGAACTCACTCTGTAGGCCAGGCTGGCTTCGAACTCGGAAATCCACCTGCCTCTGCCCCCCAAGCACTGGGATTAAGGCGTGCCCCACCACTGCCAAGCTCACACACGCACACACACACACACACTTAAAAGTAATAAAAATAAATTGTCTTTAGGACTTACTTTTATTGTATGTGTATGGGTGTTTTGACACATCTCTGTGTGCCACACGCATGCAATGCCTGCAGTAGCCAGAAGGAGGCATCAGATCCCATGGACCTGAAGTTGCAAACTGTTGTGTGTGGACTAACTTGTGAGTTTTCAGAATCTAATACAGATCCCCTGGAATTAAAATAAAAATTTAACCCGAGGGGAACTGGAGAGATGGTGTAACTGTTAAGAGCACTGGCTGCTCTTCCAAAGGACCTCAGTTCAATTTCCAGGACCCACACGGTGGCTCACAACCATCTGTAACTCTGGCTCTTAATTCTGGCCTCCACGCTTACCATCCATGCATGTGGTATATGGAAATATGCAGGCAAACCACCCATACACATAAAATAAAACTAAAATTGAGAAACAAAATTTAACCTGAAGGAAGGCTTGCACACGGGACACTCCCTCAGGAGGCCCTGGAGCAACCGTCTCCCCTCCTGACCCTCAGTTCACCAACTCCAACCCCTGCCTGCTCCTGGAGCAGCCACGGCCAGCAGGAGCACATGGTCAGGCTCCCAATACTACAGTCGCAGCCACTGCTGTGACAGCTGTCGGTCTGGGTTGCTGGTCATCACCTCATCTTACAAAGATATTTGTCACTGCTCGAGCGGCAGCCATGACCTATGTTTTGGAGACTCTGAGGAGTCATTCCCCAACCCGGGCACCCCCAGAGCTGCTCTCCAAACTTAGCAGAT